>NC_080169.1:120805451-120967656 GCF_950295315.1 Erinaceus europaeus
AGAGAGGCAGAGAGACACCTGCAGCCCTGCTTCACCACTTGTGAAGCATTCCCCCTGCAAGTGGGACCAGGGGCTTGAATCCGGATCCTTGCGCACTGTAATGTGTGTGTTTAACCAGTTGTGCCACCGCCTGGCCACCACTCATCTTATTTTTAAGTAAAAAATTATGTATGTAATTTTTTTATTTTAAATGAACGTTTTAAACGAGAGTTAATGACAGGTGACTTGCTGAAGTGGTGTGACATTCCTATAAGATATTGAATTTCTTTTCCTTTTTTTTTTTTTTTGCAAAATTAGTTTAATCTCCTTTGTGTCCACTTGGGCAGAACTGAAAGATAATCATGTTAATTGAGACAAGTCAAAAGGAGCAGGACCAATACCGAATGATCTCACTTAAAAGCAGGACTTCATATATGGGGACAGGGTGGGAAGGCTCAAAGCGAAGCTTGAACTGGACAAGGTGCATTGTATCCAAGCAAATGCCTGGGTAGGGTGGGTGAGGGAGTTCTCACTGGCCCGGGGTTGTGGGTGGGTGGGTGTTCTTCAGACACCGGGAAAGCGTTGACAAGATTTTGAGGATGAAGCATAGAGGATCTTTTTCTTGTTTTAATTTTTATTTATAAAAAGGGAACACTGACAGAAAACATAGGATAAGAAGGGTACAACTCCACACAGTTCCCACCACCAGAACTCTGTATCCCCCCCCCCTCCCCTGGTAGCTTTCCTATTCTTTATCCCTCTGGGAGTATGGACCCAGGATCATTGTGGGGTGCGGAAGGCGGGAGGTCTGGCTTCTGTAATTGCTTCCCCGCTGAACATGGACATTGACAGGTCGATCCATACTCCCAGCCTGTCTCTCTCTTTCCCTTTTTTAACGGGCTGGAGGGAGCATCACAACTGGGGGAGGTGGCCAGAATTGTTCCTTTTATCCTAGAATCTTGCCCAAGCTTGGCAACTCAGTTCCGGCCAAGAGAGAATAAAACCTCATCCTTCCTCCTCCTAGCAATACCCCTAGCCATGAAGATGCCAAGTTCAGCCTGAGCCACTTAGTTCTATCATTTAGTTAAATTAAATTTGACTAATCCACAAATACACCTTACTGACCCGTGTGAGCACATCAGCACAGATTGTGGGCACATTTTTTCCCTTAAAACAGCTCTGTTTCCATCCCCATGGTTGTGAAAAACTATTTAATATTCCACCAGTGGGTTTACCAGAATGTATTTTTTAAATTTTTATCTATAAAATGGAAATAATGACAAGGCCATAGGATAAGAGGGGTACAACTCCACACAATTCCCACCATCAGAACTCCGTATCCCATCCCCTCCCCTGATAGCTTTCCTATTCTTTATCCCTCTGGGAAGATGGACCCAGGGTCATTGTGGGATGCAGAGGTGGAAGGTCTGGCTTCTGTAATTGCTTCCCTGCTGAACATGGGCATTGGCAGGTCGATCCATACTCAGCATCACACAAAAGAGAAATGGTACTTTCTGCTGCGTCTCTTGAAATAGCTTCCTGTTTTCGTTAAGAATAACACTTCCCCAGCCCCCACCTACAGGGGGAAAGCTTCACAAGTGGTGAAGTAGTGCTGCAGGTGTCTTTTGGTCTCTCTCCCTCTCTATCACTCCTTTCCCTCTTGATTTCTGGATTTTTCTGTCCAATAAATAATAAAGATAATAAAAAATAAAGAATAACACTGCAGTGAATGGTGTCTTGTAAACAGCCTTTCTGGGTTTTGCATGATTTCCTTAGGATGACCACCTTAAGGATCCCGGTTCAAACCCCCAGCTCCCTACCTGCAAAACGGGGTTGCTTCACAAGTGGTGAAGCAGGTCTGCAGGTGTCTTGTCTTTCTCTCTCCCTCTCTGTTTTCCCCTCCACTCTCAATTTCTCTCTGTCCTGTCCAAAAAATCTAAAAATGGCCACAGGAACAATGGATTTGTAGTATCAGCACTGAGCCCCAGCAGTAATCTAGGAAGAGAAGGAAAGAAAGAAGAGAGAGAGAGAGAGAGAGAGAGAGAGGAGGGAGGGAGGGAGGGAGGGAGGAAGGAAGGAAGGAAGGAAGGAAGGAAAGGGAGGGATAAAACAGTACCAAATGATCTCATTTACAGGAAGAACTTAAGAATAAAGACAGAAAGCAGAGTCTGCCTGCAGGGGACTCTGGGGACAAAGAGGAAGGGACAGGATGAGGGACACTGGAGTCCCGGTGTGTCTCCTACACACCAGTCAAGGGCACACGATAGAAATCGTTAACATATTAGTAACCATTAACACCCAGTAAAATAAAAAAGAAAACTGCTCAGTAGTTCTTCATGATAAATTGCTTTGCATACACAATTTGCAAAATTTCCTTTCAGTGACATAACACAAGCCTCTTAGTTTCCATTATCAAAATAATAATAGACAGATGCGTATTCACTATCAAATCAATGAGCCATACTCCCATGAATAAAATGTCATATTTCCTTTAAGTATTATATTCTGGTCAACAGCATCATTTCCATATTTTATTTGCTTTTTAAAAAAAATGTATTTATTTTTTTTAAATATTTTTTGTAGTTATTGTTGTCTGTCATTATTGTTAGACAGGACAGAGAGAAATGGAGAGAGGAGGGGAAGACAGAGAGGGGAGAGAAAGATAGACACCTGCAGACCTGCTTCACCGCCTGTGAAGTGTCTCCCTTGCAGGTGGGGAGCTGGGGGCTCGAACCGGGATCCTTACACCGGTCCTTGCCCTTTGCGCCAACTGCGCTTAACCCGCAGCACTACCGCCAACTCCCAGCATTTCCTTATTTCAAAAAAATGTTATAGTATTATATAAAAGGAGTCTGAAGAGTCTGTTCTCTGGTCTTTCCATATAGTTGTGAAACACAAGGCTCAAACAACTAAGCAGAATCATATAAAGATACTTCCAACTTGGGGGGTCAGGTGGTGGTGCACATGGTTAAGTGCTCACATTACAGTGCACAAGGACCAGAGTTCGAGCCTCCAGTCCCCTCCTGCAGGGGAAAAGCTTCATGAGAGGGTGAAGTAGAGCTGTAGGTATCTCTCTGTCTCTCCTCCTCTCTGTATCTCCCTTCCTCTTGATTTCTGGCTATCTCTATACAATAAATAAAGAGAATAAACAAACAGATATTCTCAACTTAGTATAAAAACTATGTAGATGCAATGCTGAATTGATGTAGATCATAAAATATGCAGGAAAATTACTCTTTTTAATTAGCGATTTAATAATACTGATAAGATTGTGGGATAAGAGTGGTACAGTTCTACACAGCTCCCACCACCAGAGTTCCATGTCCCATCCCCTCCATTGGAAGCTTCCCTATTCTTTATCCCTCTGGGAATATGGACCCAGGATCATTATGGGGAACAGAAGGTGGGAGTTCTGGCTTCTGTCATTGCTTCTCTACTGAACATGGGTGTTGGCAGGTGGATCCACACCCCCAGCCTGTCTCTCTTCTTTCCCTAGTGGGGCAGGGCTCTGTGGAGGTGGGAGTCCAGGGCACATTGGTGAGGTTGTCTCACACCAACAAGTTAGCATCAGGTCTCTCCCAGCTGAACTCACTTATATTAGCAGTGGGAAAGCATGTTTCCCTAATCAAAAATAAGTAATTAAAAAAAATAATAATTTGAGTTCAGTGTTTATCTGTACACTGACTTGAACTTCTTTTTTTATTATTATTTATTTATTTATTTTCCCTTTTGTTGCCCTTGTTGTCTTTTTTTATTGTTGTTGTAGTTATTAAAGTTGTTGTTATTGATGTGGTTGTTGTTGGATAGGACAGAGAGAAATGGAGAGAGGAGGGGAAGACAGAGGGGGAAGAGAAAGATAGATACCTGCAGACCTGCTTCACTGCCTGTGAAGCGACTCCCCTGCAGGTGGTGAGCCAGGGGCTGGAACCCGGATCCTTACACCGGTCCTTGCGCTTTGCGCCACCTGCACTTAACCCACCGTGCTACCGCCCGACTCCCAGACTTGAACTTCTTGATCCCAGAACCCAGTTTTATGAAAGTTATTTGTCCACAACTGGCTACTCCTGAGGGGAAAATGCCATGCAATACCTTTGATGTAATGTGTAATCATGAAGCAGTATGTTAGAGTAAAAACAGAATATTTCACCTTTAAAAAGTCTGTAGCAATACCCCTAAAGGTCACCCAACAAGCAAATTCCCCTCCAGCACAATTTTTTTTAAATATTAACAACAAAGCTAAAATGTCAGCCCATTCTTTTAAATATTTTTTTTTTCACAGTCAAGCAACAGCTAGTGTAGAGAATAAAAAAGCACTGTTTCTCCAACAATCTAAGTGACATCCCATGGCAGGGCATTCCAGTTCGGGGAAAAGAGTTATCCTCACAGCAATAGCACACACATACAAATAGAACGATTAAAGGAAAAGATGATTGCAGCAACCCTGACAGGTACTACGCGTCCCTGACGGTACCTGGAATTATGCCAGGGGGTTATTGTCACAAGGTTAAAGCTGACTGTCAGGGCCTGGGAGAGCTCACGTGATACCAGACAAAGGGCCTGGGTTTAAACTCCTGGTCCCCACCTGCAGGAGAGAAGCATCTATAGTGGTAGAGTCGTGCTGCAGGTGTCTCTCCTCGTTGTCTTTTCTCCCTCTCTATCTCTCTTCCTCTCTATCTCTGTCTGTCACCCTCTACCATTAAAATAAGGAAGAAAAAGTGAGAAGATGGCCTTGTGTAGGCATCACATCCCAACAATAACCCTGGTATGAAAAAAAAAAAAAGAACCCCTTTCTCTTGAAACCAAATTCTTTTTTTAATGTTTTTTATTAGTGATTTAATAATAATCAACTAGACTGTGTGGTAAGAGGGGTACAATTCCATACAGTTCCTGGCACCAGAATTCCATATCCCTGCCCTTCCTTTGCAAGATTCCCTATTCTTTATCCCTCTGGGAGTATGGACCAAATATCTTTATGGGGTGCAGAAGGTAGAATGTGTGAGTTCTGTAATTGCTTCTCTGCTGGACATGGACATTGACAGATGGATCCATACCTCCAGCTTGTTTCTATCTTTCCCTAGGAGGTTAGGGCTCTGGGGAGGTGGGGTTTCAGGACACATTATGAGGTTGTCTGTCTGCCAAGGGAATTCAAGTTGGCATCATGGTAGCATCTGCAACTTGGTGGCTGAAAAGTATTAAGATATAAAGCAGAACGAATTGTTTAATAATCAGGAGCCTAAAGGTGAGAATATAACAGATGAATTTTGGGATGTTCATGTTGAAAGATTCAGAACTCTGGTGGTTCAGAACTCTGGTGGTCGGATTGATATGGAAGTATACCCCTGTTGACATGGACTTTTGTAAATCAATATTAAATCACTAGTAGAATTTTTTAAAATTCCTATCTCGGCTACATATTCAAGGGATAACACTTCAGGCATACTAATTAAAATTCATTTATGAATGCCTTTGTCTGTTTGCGTTTTTGTTTGGTGTGGCCGTGGGAAAGCCTAATATGCTCACACCATTTCTCTCCAATTAGTAATGATAGACTTCCAGGAGGGGGGGACAGGGAGCTAGCCTTTGGGGTCCTAATTCATGGTTGTAGAAAAGGACATAAGTTGGGTTAAGGGGTATTTTGCAGACACCTAGATGAGAAATTGTACCCTTGGTCCAACAATTGTATTGTAAAACAGTTTCCTCCCCTTTTCAAAACAATGTTAAAAGAAAAAAAAAGATGGTGAACCCTAACTTAAACTAAAGATTTCAGTTAATAATAAGATGTTCAGAGTTGAAGCTGAATGGTAGAGCATATGCTTTACATAAATGGGACCCTGGATTTTATCACTTCCCCAGCACATTGGTGAGGATGTCTGCTCTGGGCAAAATGCATCTTTAGAAGGATGTTGGGGGTCGGGCGGTGGCGCAGTGGGTTAAGCGCATGTGGCACAAAGCGCAAGGACCGGAGTAAGGATCCTGGTTCGAGCCCCCAGCTCCCCACCTGCAGGGGAATCGCTTCACAGGTGGTGAAGCGGGTCTGCAGGTGTCTGTCTTTCCCTCTCTCTGTCTTCCCCTCCTCTCTCCATTTCTCTCTGTCCTATGCAACAACGAACAACATCAATAATGGCAATAATAATAACCATAACGAGGCTACAACACCAGGGGCAACAAAAGGGGGAAGAAATGGCCTCCAGGAGTGGTGGATTCATGGTGCAGGCACCAATCCCAGCAATAACCCTGGAGGGGAAAAAAAAAGAAGGATGTTTTGGGGGCTGGGTGGTGGTGCACCTGGTTGAGCACAGATGTTACAGTGCACAAGGACCTAGGTTCAAGCCCCTGGTCCTCACCTGCAAGGGGAAAGCTTCACGAGTGCTGAAGCAGTGCTGCAGGTGTCTGTTTCTCTCCCTCTCTGTCTTTCTATTCCTCTCAATTTCTGACTGTCTCTAGCCAATAAAGAGATAAAGGTAATAAAACATAAATAAATGGAATTTTAAAAAAAGAATTATATGCCTTCACTCACCCTTATAACAAATATACAAACATCTGTGGATCTTCACTAAGAAGGCAGGAGACTTGGACAGGATGACTTTTTCAGTTAGACAAATCCAGAGAAAGAGAGAGACCAGAGCTCCCTCTAATGCACTAGGAGCTGAGCTCCAACTTGGGTCACATGCTAGGCAAAGCAGGTGCACTGTCCAGGTGAGAAATTTTGTCATCTTGCAGATCTCATTTTAAGTCATTATTCCTATGGATGGTTTACCCAGTACATTAGGCCCTGACACCACTTAGGAGCCCTGATGTCCTGGGGGATCTCCATGGATGGTGGAGCAGTATTGTGGTATATGTGCTCTTTCTTTCTCTCTCCTCTCCTCTCCTCTCCTCTCCTCTCCTCTCCTCTCCTCTCCTCTCCTCTCCTCTCCTCTCCTCTTCTCTCTCTCTCTCTCTCTCTCTCTCTCTCTCTCTCTCTCTTTCTCCCCTCTATGTCTCTGTCAGAAATAAAAAATGAAAAACTGGACCAAGGAGGCTACTTAGTAGTGGGAGATTGTGCATGTGCAAACTCTTCATTCCCCAGAATTATTATTTAAAAAATAATAATAAATGAATCATCATTCATACTCTGAACCCAAGGGCATCACTGAAAGAGGGATATATTTGCAAACATTTATTTATGTTATGTACTATTGAAAATACAGAATCACAAAGAAGCAAGTTAATTTAAAAGGTCCTCAAACCATGGAACAAAAAAAGAAGTGGTAACTAGAGGTATATATATATGTCAAGCTTGTTTCAGAAGAAGAATAACAGAAACAGAAAAGGCACAAGAACAAATTGAAACAGTAACCATTCCACTTCAAGAGTCAGGGTCCTGGAGTCAGGTGATGGATGGCACACCTGGTTGAGCACACATGCTGTAGTGCACAAGGACCCAGGTTCAAGCCCCCAGTCCCCACCTGCACGGGGAAAGCTTTGCAAGTGTTGAAGCAGGGTTGCCTGTGTTTCTCCGTCTCTCTCCCTCTCTACCTCTCCCTTCCTCTTGATTTCTGTCTGTATCTATCCAATAAATAAATAAAGATAATAAAAAGAGTCAGGGTCCTCAACAGTGAACATAATGTGAAAGACTTAACATACCACGAAGTAGAGCCTTCAGGCTGTGTATTTGAGTGCTGGACTGGGTCCTTGCATACTGTAATGTGTGTGCTTAACTAGGTGCGCCACTGCCTGGCCCCTTGACAATTTTCCCATAGTTGGTTTTTATGTTCATAATAAACCCGCTGATGGTATAACTCCCAACAAAAAAGCACCCAGTACTTTTTTGCTTTTACCAATAAGAACCCTGTTGACAATACTTTCATGAAGTTGTATAATCATTTATTTTCTGTAAGAGAACAGAGTTGCGTTCTATCTTCTGCATGCCAGAGGTGACATCTGGAGACTCATGCCTGTTAAGTCCTGCATTCTACCCACTGAACCTCCCCAACTCTCCCTCTGGAAAATGTTTATGTTCCAGTTTGTTAGTGATCAAGGGTACTTAACACCGTGAATCATTTATCAGATCATTTCCCACCCTTATACATCAATGAAAATCACATTTTCAAGGCTGGATGGTGGCACACCTGGTTGAGCGCACATGTTACAGGGTACAAGGACTGGGTTTGAGCCCTCGGTCCCCACCTGCAGGGGGAAAGCTTCACAAGTGGTGAAGAGAGAGAGCTGCAGGTGTCTCTCTGTCTCTCTCTCTCTCTCTATCACCCCCTTCCCTCTTGATTTCTGGATCCAATAAATAAATACAGATAAAAAGATTTTAAAAAAAAAAGAAAAGAAAATCACATTTTCCAGTGAGGAGACAGCTTCAATGACAGAGTTTACAACTGAATTTTTACTCTACTTTTCCCCCCACTACTAAAAGCTTTCTGCCAGCCTGTCTATTCTTCACTATGCCTCTATTTTCCTACCACATATATAGACAAGAACAGATTTATTCATTGTTGCCATGGAATATATTTATTCTTTCTTGAATATGCTTGTGAAATGCTTTCTAGAGCTCTCTTTCTCTCCATTGACATAAAATCAAATTCAAAATGGTTTTCTGGTAGAAAAACTGAGTGTGTTTGTGTTTGCATAAATGTGTGTGTGTGTGTTCAGAAGGCATGTATAAATAAATAGATGTACATATTTATACCCGCCCACAACAACCTCTTTTCAGAAACACCTCAAATTGGTTTTCCAGAAAGCATCTGTGCTTAATGACACATTGGACCGCAGTCTGCAGGAGTATTTGCTCGATGGCCTGTCTGTCCTTTGACACAAAGGGAAATGTCAAAGTAGCTCCCAGTGGCAGGAGAGAGTGCAAGGGAGAGAAGGTCACATGCCCTGTGTCTGTTTCTGTGCATGCACAGGATTCTCCAAAAGGCTTTGTATCCTTTACATCAGTCCCGAAGCGTGCCCTCCCTACAGGGGGGAGTATGGGCTCAAACCTGTGTCCTTGTGCATGCCAATATTAGTGTGCACTCAACTAAGCACCAGCACCCAGCCCCCTCTAAAGTGCATTTCATTGTCAACCATTTCTTGCCTGCTTCCAGGACAACTGTGCTTTCAACTCTGTATTTTATCTTCTTGGAAGAAACTGTCCTCAAAAACCTATGGGTGGTGCTAGAAATGCATGTCCCACATTCCTCAAATTGTCTTTGATGGAGAGAGGATGGGGGCCCTAATTCAGGAAAGAAAAGGCACCTGGCCAAAACCAACCCATGATGCCATTAGTTCATTCATTCATTCTACAAGTGTGCTTAAGGTAGCCTGTCTTCAGCAGGAGTTGTGTTGAACTCTGAGCAATACGAAAGTCAATAAAATTCAGTGTTCCCCTTCTAATATTAAATTTAAAAAAAATAGGAAAAACTTGGATTTTAGGTGAGTTTATTAAAAAAGAAAAAAAACCTTCAAACTAAAGACTGGTTTAGTTGTGTGTGTACATGAGGAAGACATTGCACCGAAGGGATTCTTCAACATTATGGCAGTCAGATTTTATTCTTCATAACTCCGGGTTATCTATAGTGAATTTTTATAGCTTCTATTTTCTTTACTTTTTAATTTTTTTTAATTTTAATTTTTTTTACATTTTTTTATATTTATTTATTTTCCCTTTTATATTGCCCTTGTTGTTTTATTGTTGTTGTTATTGATGTCGTCGTTGTTGGATAGGACAGAGAGAAATGAAGAATGAAGGGGAAGACAGAGAGGGGGAGAGAAAGACAGACACCTGCAGACCTGCTTCACCACCTGTGAAGCGACTCCCCTGCAGGTGGGGAGCCGGGGGCTCAAACCGGGATCCTTACGCCAGTCCTTGTGCTTTGCGCCACGTGCACTTAACCCACTGCGCTACCCCCTCCTCCACCCCCTAATTTTTTTTATTATCTTTATTTATCTGTTGGATAGGGACAGCCAGACATCAAGAGGGAAGGAGGTTAGAGAGGAAGACAGAAAGACAGATACCTGCAGCACTGCTTCACCACTTGTGAAGCTTTCTCCTTCACAGGAGGTGGGGGACTGAGGACTCAAACTTGGGTCCTTGCACACTGTAACACGTGCGTTCAACCAGATGCACCACCATCCGGCCCCTATTTTCCTTTTTTTTTTTAATTTATTTACACAATAAAAATATCAGCAAGACCACAGAATAAGAGGGGTACAATTCCACACAATTCCCACCACCAGAATTCCATATCCCATCCCCTCCCCTGTTGACTTTCCTTTTCTCTATCCCTCTGGGAGTGTGGACCCAGGGTCATTATGGGATGCAGAAGGTGGAAGGTCTGGCTTCTGTCATTGCTTCTCCTCTGGGTCCTTGCCCTCAGTGTGGGTCAACATTGGTAGGGACTGCCCCACTCTCTGAAGGGAGATTGATCCAAAATACTCTACCACTTGAGGAAGATGGGTTCGACAATGAGTGCAGCCTAGAATGTTCCTAGCTGTAACCACAGACTACAAGCTCAGACCTATGGGGATGCAGAGCTTACACAGGCTCCTGCACTGAATATGGGCCTCAGATCAAATCAATAGGTTTACAGTTAATGGTATTTAGATACTTTTCCCATTTGGGGGGAACTACTCACTTCCGTGATCCAGCTTTCTGGTCCTATCTATAGTAATGTAAAAAAAAAAAATGCTAAAACTTTCACAGGAGCTTTGGCTGGAGTTTAACAAACAGAAGGTTTATTATATGTAGCAAAATAGGTAAAAGGGCAAAGATGATCTAGTCATGACGGTGGGGAGCTATGAGTCTTTAAGTTAGTTACCAACACTCAGCTACACGTGTTCAGGTCCCAGGGAAAGCGGCAGCAGGAACAGAGAGTGACTTTCGGCAGACACTTGAATAACTTGCTTCATAACCACAATCCCTTGTGGATCTATGTAAGTCTCGTTTGCTCATCAGGCTGATGTCCCATATGCTAATTACGTTCATGTCCCAACAGTTATCTCATCATTGAGGTAACCAAGCAAAATCTTTTATTTTTTTGTATTTTTAAATATTTATTTAATGAGTTAGAAATACCATGAGAAGGCAGAAAGAGCCAGAACACTTCTCAGCTCAGTCTTAAGATAATAGCAGGAGGGAGCCTGCTGGTCTAGGCACCCAGTTGTGTGCTCGTGTGACCATGTGCAGGGACCCACATCCGAGCCCTCACTCCCCACCTGCAGGGGGAAACTGCACGAGTGGTGAAGAGGCGATGCAGGTGTCTTTCTTTCTCTTTTCCCCTTCTACTTCCTCTCCCCCTCTTGTATTCTCTCTTTCCTATCAAATAAAAAATAAATAGGAAAAATGGTCTCCAGGAGTGGTGGTGGATTTGTAGTGGAGGCACTGAGCCCCAGTGATAAGACTGGTGGCAATAAAAGAAACAAAATTAAATGGCTCCCCACCTACCGGGGAGTCGCTTCACAGGTGGTGAAGCAGGTCTGCAGGTGTCTGTCTTCCCCTCCTCTCTCCATTTCTCTCTGTCCTATCCAACAACAACAACATCAATAACAACGACAATAATAACTACAATAAAACAACAAGGGCAACAAAAGGGAATAAATAGATAAATTTTTTAAATTAAAAAGTAAGGGACAGGTGGTGGCTCAGACACCTGGTTGAGTGCACATGTTACAGCGTGCTGGACTCAGGTTCAAGCCCCCATCCCCATCTGTACGGGGAAAGCTTCACAAGTGGTAAAGCAAGACTGCAGGTATCTCTCCTCTATCTCCCTCTTCCCTCTCAATTTCTGACTATCTCTATCCAATAAATAAATGAAGATAACTTAATTTTTTTAAGTACACTTTGGGGACCGGGTGGTGGCACACCTGGTTGAGCGCACATGTTACAGTGCTCAGGAACCTAGGTTCAAGCCCCTGGCCCCCACCTGCAGAGGGAAAGCTTTGCAAGTGGTGAAGCAGGGCTGCAAGTGTCTCTCTTTCTCTCTCCCTCACTATCTCCCCTACCCTCTCAATTTCTGGCTGTCTCTATCCAATAAATAAAGTTATTTTTTTTAAAAATTTTAAGTACACTCTGGGGGTGGGGCAGTGGTCCACCTGGCTAAGTGCACATAGCACCAAGTGGAAGGATTTGCACAAGGATCTGGGTTTGAGCCTCTGGCTCCCCACCTACAGGAGGGACACTTCACAAGTGGCAAAGCAGGTCTGCAGGAGTTTATCTTTCTCTCTCCCTCTCTGTCTCCCCACCCCTCTCAATTTCTGTCTCTCCCATCCAATAAAATGGAGAAAAAAAAAGGGAAAAAAAGGAGCAGTGGATTTGTAGTGCTAGCACCAAAACCCCAGTGATAACCCTGGAGGCAAAAAAGAAAGAAAGAAAATGCTAAAAATAAAATAAAGATAGATTTTTTTTTAAGTACACTTTGGAAAAAATAAATAAATAACTCAGAACTTGAAATTATCCAGAGTTCCTGAAAATGAAGTCATCATTAGGAAAGTTATTGCATTTTTCCCTTTGGTGGAAGAAGAAAACTAAGGTGAAAACAAGAAAAGAATGAGGTAAGAAAAAAAAAAGAAAGAAATTATAAATTTAGGTTACTCTCCCTTGCATGGTTATTCTTGTTCTGAGCAAGGGTAGGACAAAGCCACAGACCATTGAAATCACTGTAGAGGCAGAAAGGCCCCTGGATACTGGGACATGTGGACTAGCTTGGTGACAGCCCCTGGTCAGGGGGAGTGCAGGGACCTCAGGCCTTTCCATTCCTTGAACTTTATAATACATCATAACAGCTTTCAGTGAGTGTTTTCTTGCTATTGTGATTTTTTTATTTATGTTCCCTTTTGTTGCCCTTGTTTTTTTATTGTTGTTGTAGTTATTGTTGTTTTTATTGATGTCATCGTTGTTAGATAGGACAGAGAGAAATGGAGAGAGGAGGGGAGGACAGAGAGGGGGAGAGAAAGACAGACATCTGCAGACCTGCTTCACCGCTTGTGAAGTGACCTCCCTGCCGGTAGGGAGCTGGGGGATGGAACCGGAATCCTTACACCTGTCTTTGAGCTTCGTACCGCGTGCGCTTAACCCACTGCACTACTGCCTGACTCCCTGTTAATTTTTTTATTGGGGGGATTAATGGGCTACAGTCAACAGTAAATACAGTTTTTTGGTACATGTACCAAATTTCTGTTTTCTGAAAAATAAATAAATAAATAAATAAATAAATAAATAAATAAATAAATAAATCTCTCTTGTGGTCCAGGAGATGGTGCAGTGGATAAAGCATTAGATTCTCAGCCATGAGGTCCTGAGTTCAATCCTTGGCAGCACACGTACCAGAGTGATGTCTGGTTCTTTCTCTCTCTCTCTCTCTCACTGCCTTTCTTTCTCATGAATAAATAAATAGATTCTTTAAAAACTCTCACCCCCAGCCTATCTCCACCATCAGGCACCAGGACCTGAAAGCTCCCACCTAACAGAGTCCTTCACTTTGGTGCAATACACCAAACCCAGTCCACATTCTGCTTTGTGTTTTCCCTTCTGTTCTTATTTCTCAACTTCTGTCCATGAGTGAGATCATCCCATATTCATCCTTCTCTTTCTGACTGATCTCACTTCACTGGATATCTTCAAGCTCCATCCAAGATGGGGTGAAGAAGGTGTTCCGAGCTAGCATGGGGGTGCCTCTTCCCAGGCGCGTACTCTCTGGGTTGGAGAGAACTCAACCAGAGCCAGCCGGGCTGCTACTCACTCAGCAATGCGAGGGAGATGACTCAGGAACCAAGCTCATAGCACGAGGCAATGTACTGTCTTTATTGATCAGAGAGCCAAAGATTTTAAAGGTCTGACCCGGAAGTGGCATGTCAGAAACGGAAATGGCTAGGAAAGGGGCAGAGCAAAGCAAAAGGGGTCTGGGAAGGTAGAAACTTCCTTAGCAACTGTTGCAAGGGTTTTAACTGGTGGGATTAATAATACCCTGGAGGCAGGGAGGGTCTTGAGGGTAGAAAGAAGATAGGTCAAAGGAATGGAATGGGTGGGGATCTTTCAGACAAAACAGTGATTATGTAGATAGGCCATAGTATCAGGAATGCAGGGTGTTTTGTGAAGCTCCTCACAATTTCCCAACAAAGGTGAATTAACCATTTTTAACAGCTAAGTAGTATTCCATTATGTATATAGACCACAACTTGCTCAGCCACTCATCTGTTGTTGGACACCTGAGTTGCTTCCAGGTTTTGGCTATTACAAATTGTGCTGCTATGAACATAGGTGTACACAGATATTTATAGATGGATGTGTTTGGTTCCTTAGGATATATCCCCAGGAGAGGAATTGCAGAGTCACAGGGTAGGTCCATTTCTAGCCTTCTGAGAGTTCTCCAGACTGCTCTCCACAGGGGCTGGACCAGTTTATATTTCCACCAGCAATGCAGGTTCCTTTGTCCCCACACTTCTCCAGGACCTGAGTTGCTATCATTTCTGATGTGTGACATTTTGGTTTCAAGGGATGTAGTGTGACTTACCTACCCCACATCCAGAAACCCTGAACTTCTGAGAACTCTACTGGGAAATCACCGAGTTTTCATTTGCAAGAATTGTATTCATTCTGTCTTGCATGAGGCAGGAGGAGATGGAGAGATAGTTCATGCAGATGAAAAGAAGATTCAGTTCAGGGCTGCATTAGAATACTTTAACAAGTCATTGTGACACATAATTAACATAACAAATAAAGTAGCCACACAGAGAAACTAGCTGAATTAATGAAGAATATTAATGAATATTTTATAACTATAATTCCATCTGCCTTCCTAGGTTGAAGAAAATACTTATTTCAAAAGACAGACCCTGCTTTCATCAAAAAAAAAAAATCAGCAAATAGAAATAGCTTTGAGTTTTAGGAAATAATGTACAAATGTCCCAGATTTACATTGCAGGAATTTATAGCTTTCAGCCATGTCATTTGAAAATAGAAATGTTAATATTCACACATTTTTACCAGATGTGATAGATGCTTGTGAATGTTCTGATTGTTTCCTTTTTCTTATTGAGGTCTTAGCACGCAGAAAAAAAAAGAAGAATGTTATCACCTTTAAGACTCATTTATGTTTTAATGATTGTCGAAAATAAATAGTAATTACTCAGTATCTAGTTTCCTTTTAGAATTCCCAAAGAAGAAATTGGTAAGGGCATAACTATGTGTATTTCTGTGAAAATGGCTAGAATCATATAAGCTGAACCAAGAGAGAGGAGAGTGTGGATGGGTTTTGAAATTCACAAGACCTCTACTTAACTTGCTTTTTTTGTTGTTGTTGATTTAATAATGATCCGCAAGACTACAGAATAAGAGAGGTACAATTGCAAACAATTCCCACCACCAGAGTTCTGCATCCCATCCCTTCCATTGGGATCTTCCCTATTCTTTATCCCTCTGGGAGTATAGTGGACCCAGAATCATTATGGGGTACAGAAAGTAAGAGGTCTGGCTTCCATAATTGTTTCTCCACTGGACATGGGTCCACACCCCCAGCCTGTTTCTGTCTTTCCCTAGTGGGGCAGGGCTCTGGGGAGGGGAGGTTCCAGGACACATTGGTGAGGTCATCTGCCCAGGGAAGTCAGGTTGGAGTCATGGTAGCATCTGCAACTTGGTAGCTGAAAAACATTAAATTTTAAAGAAGAACAAATTGTTAATCATCGGTAACTTAAAGGTAGGAATAAAGCAGATGAGATTTGGGGTCTCCATTTTGGTAAAAGCTACAAATTTTAGGTCTATTCCAAGGGATCCATAACTTTACTAAATTTGCCTGAGCTCAACAGCTAACATGCAGGTGGGCTAAAGGTATTGTCTGGGGAGATGGTGGCAGCTGGAAACAGGACTAAGAAGCTGGATTGGAGAAGAGAGTAGCTCCCAAATATGGGGAAAGTATACAAATATTGTTAACTGTAAACCCCATAAATCTGATGTGGTGCCTATATCCAGCACAGGAGCCTGTGTATCTTCTGCATCCCTATATGTCTGAGCCTGCATTTTGTGGTCACGGCTAGGAACATTCCAGGCTGCACTCATTGCAGGACCTGTCTTCCTCAAGTGGCAGAGTATGTGGACCCAGCCTTCCTTTGGAGAGTGGGTCAGTCCCCACCATTGTTGCTCCATATTGAGGGCAAGGTCCTCAACCTCTACTGACCTTTCACTGATCAGGAGGACAAAGTATTTCCCTGCCTCTCAGCGTCCTCCTCCTCCTCCTCCTCTGCCTTTTCTTCTTCTCCTCCTTCTCCTTCTTCTCCTTCTCCTCCTCCTCTTCCTCCCCCTCCTCCTTCTTCATCTTCTTCTTCTTCTTTTTCTCCAGGATTATCACTGGGGCTCAGTGCCAGCACTACAAATCCACTGCTCCTAGTGGCCATTTTTTTCCACTGTATTGGATAGAACAGAGATAAATTGAGAGAGCAGGGAGAGATAGATAGATAGACAGACAGACAGAAAGAGATGCCTGCAGACTTTCTTTGATGCTTGTAAAGTAACCCCCTGCAGGTGGGGACTCACAGGCCCTGGTGCTTAGTACTATGTTCACATAACTGGGTGTGCGCCACTGTGCCCCCTCAGTTACCTTCTCTATGAAAGAGGAGTTTGACATCTTTTTCCACAGAATTGTTAAAAATTTTTTAATTAGAAGGCCATTTGGTGGTGCACTTGGTTGAGTGTGCATGTTATAACACATGAGGACCCAGGTTTAAGCCCTCAGTCTCCACCTGCAAGAGGAAAGCTTTGCAAGTGATGAAGCAGTACTGCAGGTGTCCCTCTCTCTCCCTCTCTATCTCCCCCTTCCCTCTCAATTTCTTGCTGTCTCTATCTAATAAATAAAATAAAGATAATAAAAAATTTTAAAAAGAAATCCATTTTAAAAAGTCTTAAAAGTATAAATACTTTGTGACGCAGCATTTCCTCTGCTAGCACATAAAAACACTCATTGTGCAGCCCCTCCAACCCAAGAGAACCTATGCAACCACATATTCACTTAAATATTCACAATAGCCAAAATCTAGTCTAATCAATCGAAATGCCCACCACAGGTGACTGGATAAGTAAGTTGTGAGTTGTATATTTAATGACATGTTTGCTGTCTGGTCATCAATAACCATGACATTGTTTTGTTCAAGACAAAATGGATGAAACTGAAAGCAACTATGCTAAATGAAATAAGTAGAGACGTGAAAGATGGGCCGGGTGGCAACACCCCTGAATAAGCACTCACATTACAGTGCAAGGATCCAGGTTCAAGGCCCCCAGTCTCCACCTGCTTCCTGAGTGATGAAGTAGGACTGCAAGCCTCTCTCTCTCCCTCCCTCTCTCTCTCTCTCCCTCTCCTCTCTCTCCCTCCTTCCCTCCCTCCCTCTTTCTCTACTTCCCCCATATTATCAATTTCTGGCTGTCTCTATCAAATAAGATGTATTTTTTAAAAAGATAGAGAAGTGAAATACAACTACCAAATTATTTTACTCATATGTGAAATATAGAGAATGAAATTAAGCAACTGCCAGGCTAGTGACATGAGAGAGACGACCCAGGAACCGAGCTGGTGGTGGCGGCGAGGCGTTTCAAATCTTTATTCATCCAAGCACCCCAGAGTCGGGCGGTACCACAGCAGGTTAAGCATACGTGGAACAAAGCGCAAGGGCCGGCGTAAGGATCCTGGTCCGAGTGTGCCTGATCTTTGAGACCAGAAAAAGGAAGTCACAAGTCAGAAACGGAAGTGGCTTGACAATACCATACATGGTTAGGAAAGGGGCGGAGAAAGGTAAAGGGGGCTGGGAAAGGTAGGAACTTCCTTAGCAACTATTGCAAGGGGGCTAACTGGTAGGATTAATAATACCCTACAGGCAGGGAAGGTCTTGAGGGTAGGAAAAGAATATATCAAATGAGCAGAATGGGTGGGAAAATAGGGAGGAAAATAAGTTATTTGTTAGACAAAGCAGAACATTGATATGTAGATAATAAGAGAGTGGGCCATTGTATCAAGAAATGCAGAGCTGGCTTAATGTTTTAAGGAATGCCGAGCTCCTGGAGGCAGAAAAATGCAGGGTTTCTGGATACAGGGAGTAACTGACAGGGAAGAAAAACTGAGGCCCATATCTCTCCCCAGCTCAACCTTAGCAACAGAGAGTCTGACAGAGAGAGTCGTTTCCTCAGTTCCCCATTTTTCAAAGGGAAAAGTCTCACCACACTCAGACTGGTTCTCATAGTATTCCCAGCAAGCAACCTTGCAAAAAACAGTAGCCAAACTGTGTCTTAGACTCTGTAAAAACAGTAGTGATTACCAGAGGGAATAGGGAGGTGGTGGGTGTGGTGAACTGTGCACATACTAACACATACACACGAGCTTATCCCTCCCCCCCCCAGTATCTTATAATTTTGTGAACCAATGTGGGGAAAAGCCCACTGTCTGAGAAATCCACACCATCATCTCCATGAGGGTCTGAGAGGGTTGACCCTGATCCCCCTCCTCACAGGAGGTGCAGTTGCCAGGTCCCCACCTGATCTCATGACCTCATGATGGATGGAATTTTCCAGGCCAGGAACCTTCCTGCACATACTTCCTTGTTCCTTTTGAACAACGGCTGTAATTGCTGTGTACGGCTAACTGAAACCCACCACAAATATCCTGGATTTTCTCAACTGCCCCCTTCCCCTCTGCCCTGAGGTGCTTGTAATTCATTCACCCTTAGAGAAAAGCCTGCCTATGCACAGTAAGCTCATGAACAGACCTTATACATTAACTTTCCTGTTGTGATCAAATACTTGATAGGTCAAGATTTAGCCCTGTATTGTGTATAGATTAATGATTATCTTAACCTTTCTCCTAACCCTTGGGTATATTTACCTACCTATACCCCCAAATAAATGAATTGTCTCTCTGAAGCTTCTCCTGGAGGAGGTTATGTGAGTCCTCTCTGCATACTCGCCCTCATCAGCAGGGTCCCCAGGACCCCCAGGATGGCCCATCTCCCCCGCTCCATAGTCACCAACTGATGTGCAGAGGATAAATGGCCCCCACAAACCAATGTGAATTCAGTAATAATAGTAAATGGTGTTGCTGTTAAGAAAACAGTGGGTTGAGAGCCTATGTGTCTAGTGCATGGTGAGCACAGAGTAGAAGCTAGTTTGCCTCTGGTGTGTGAAGGCATTAGTGGCTCTGACTCAGAAATGCACCTGCTGAATCCACAGACACTGTGGGCTCCTCCTCTCACCAGACTCTGCACTCAGAGCAACAGATTAAACACAGCTCTTATCCTCGAGGACCCTTGTGGGCAAGCATTCTGTTTGCTTTTGTCAGACGAGCTGAGCAAGGAAGAAAACAAAAAGTGTTTAGAGTTAGTATTAGTATTAGAGCAAAAAAGCAAACTTGCTACTTATTCACCAAATTAATGTTTGAAGAAACTTCAGATTTAGAACAGGGATGAATGATGTTGTTAAATTATTTTTTAAGACAAATGATAGAGTACCTAAAAGCAACAGATTCATCACAAACAAGATAGCAGAACAAAGATAAAATAAAACAGAGGCACTTTATTGGGGATAAATGTATTTGTTAAAAATATTCAGCCATGGGACTCGGTGGTGGTGCACCTGGTTGAGCACACATGTTACTGTGCGCAAGGATTTGGGTTCAAACCCCTGGTCCCCACCTGCAGAAGGAAAGTTTCACAAGTGGGGAAACAGTGCTGAAGTATCTCTCTAACTACCCCTTTCTCTCAATTTATGGCTGCCTCTATCCAATTAATTAATTAATTGAAAAAATGAATAAATATGATTTAAAGTATGTATATTCCACCAGAAAGAGTCTAATACCAAATTAGCTGACTTATAGGTAGAACTTAAGAACAAAGAACAGTAGAGGAAGTGCAAGCTCAAACTTGGATTGAGGGTGGCATATTGCACCAAAGCAAAGGACTCTGGGGAAGGAAGCAAAGGACAAGATGAGGGGACATTGGAATTCGGTTTCTCCTAGATATCAATCCAAAGGAGATGAGAGGTTGTGTCTGGGTGTTGAACCTAGACTACAAACCATGAACCCTCTGATAAAATAGAATAAAATAAGACTAGAAAAATATTTAACCCATTTATCCCACTATCTCAATTTGTCCCAGCTTATCAAAATAAAAGAGGAAAAAAATTGTTGGTGTGTATGTTATTGTTATAGAAAAACTCAAATTCCTGTCATTGCAGTGTGACTGGGGTGAGAGTGTTTTGCAGAAAACTGAGAAACTGTACACATGCCGACAACTGTATCTGCTGTAAGCTATTAAACCCCCAATAAAAACAAATAAGTCACTTAATATGCCTATAAGTGACACGCATACGTAAATATAAAGAGAATTGTGGTGAAATGTAAAAAAAAGACACGGAAAGCATGGGACACAGTCTTTCATACTCACCGTGCACCTTTTCTCTAGCCTAGCTGTGTTTCAGATTATGTTGCTCTTATAAGTCTGGTTAGCACTTTCTCAGGTGGTGAATGGTTTGCGGCACAGTTGCTGACAGATGGGTACAACCTCTGTCTCCCCATGATGGGCGTCTCTCTCCCCCAGCCCAGGCTCTTCTCCAACATAATCCACCAAGACCCCAGAGTCCCTTTGTACCAGCTCTGTCCCTTCTTCCCCAGAGTCCTTTGCTTTGGTGCAATGCACCATACCCAGTCAATCCAAGTTGTACCTTCCAAATTTTCAGGAAGTGAGTTAAGGTCCTTTGTGTCCTCAGCCCTGCCTGCTTCTCCAGTGCCATCTCTTGTCACGTTGAATGTCAAGTCACTAGCACAGTGACACTGAGGACATGTTGAAGTGCACCAGTAGGTGGGTTTTCTCCAGACTTGTTTCTATTTTTTCCCACTTTATTTTTATTTGACAGGACAGAGAGAAATTGAGAGAGAAGGAGAAATAGAGAGGGAGATAGAGGTGGCTGGGCAGTGGCACACCCAACCTAGCACACATAGGACTAAGCTCAAGAACAGATGCATAGATCCAGGTGTGAGCCCCCAGCTCCAAACCTGCAGAGGGGGAAGCTTCACATAGGGGTGAAGTAGGTCTGCACGTGTCTATCTTTCTCACTCCCTCTCTTCGCCCACCCTGTTCAACGCTTGACGTCTCATCACCCAATCTGGTCCCCTATGCCTACACTGAACTTCTCTGTTCCAGTCTCTTGGAAACAGAGCTGGCAGTCAGCTGAGGTAAAGAACAAACACCTCATCACAGACCCCTGCAAGCGTCAACCCGGCTTTGACCTAGCACGTTATGATTGGGCCCTCCTCAATCGCTATTGAACAGGCCATTGGCCGGTGCACCGCTATGTTCCATCGCTGGGGAGCCAGAGACGACCCGAACTGCCCCTGTGGCTCCAGACAGACTATGACCCACATAGTCAACGACTGCCACCTCTCCAGATTCAAAGGAGGTCTCGAAACTTTACATCAGGCTCAACCTGACGCTGTTGACTGGCTACGGAAGAAGGGCAAACGCTAGAAGAAGAAGAACTCCCTCTCTATCTCCCCTTCCACTCTCAATTTCTCTCTGTTTTTATCCAATAATATGGAGAGAAAAAAAAGGAAGTAATGGCCACCAGGAGTGGTGGCTTCATAGTGCTGGCATCAAGCCACAGTGATAACCCTAGAGACAAAATGGAAGAGAGAGAGAGAGAGAGAGAGAGAGAGAGAGAGAGAGAGAGAGATCTGCAGAACTGCTTCACCAATTATAAAGCATCCTTCCTGAAGGTGGGGAGCCAGGGACCCAAACTCAGAAACTCAGATCCTTGCACATGGTGACATGAGTCTTCAGACTCATTTCATCAGCTTTTCTGAGTGTTGGTCTCACATGTTTTACTAAAGTCCATCCCAGGAGAGAAGCTCAGACAGCACCATGCTGGCCCAGAGAGCCCTGCCTGTCCATCTGGACCTCACGTTGTCCTCTGTCTCTACCTGGTGAAGAACCCCCTTCCCCAGGAAGTAATCCTGGCATGTCCACCCACAGAATCAACCAGTTCTTCCACCCACCTATCTGTTTCTTTCTGCACTCTGTCATTCAAGCCCTGCCTTAAATCCTAGTGCTGTGTTTGTTCTCACCAAATTCATAAGCAGCTCCTTTGAAAAGAAAGTTCCTTGACATGTTGCTTTTGTCCTCAGCAAGGACCTGGCACTCAGGAGAATCAATCCCCAAACCTGTTTCACTATTTGAAAGCAAATAGTGCTATGCAGGCAGCTGAGATGATAGAGTTCTTTTTTATGTTTTTTTTTATTGATCTACAGGATTGTAAGAGGGATATAATTGTAATAAAGGGGTATAATTTGTCCCCATCCCCTCCATTGGAAGTTTCCCTATTCTTTTTTTCTTTTTGGCTGTTCTTTTTTTTTTTCTTAACAAGTGGGTTTTATTTTTTCTTCATTTTTATTTACTTATTGTATAGAGACAGCCAGAAATCAAGAGGTAAGGAGGTGATAGAGAGGGTGAGGGACAGAGAGACACCTGCAGCACTGCTTCACCACTTGTGAAGCTTTCCCCCTTTTAGGTGGGGACTGGGGGCTTGAACCTGAGTCCTTGTGCATTGTGACATGTACGCTCAACCAGGTGCACCACCACCCAGCACTGGAAGCTTCCCTATTGTTTATCCCTCTGGGAGTATGGAACAAAATTCTTTATGGGATGCAGAAGGTGGGAGGTCTGGCTTCTGTCATTGCTTTTCTGCTGGACATGGGTGTTGGCAGGTGGATCCATACCCCCAACCTGTCTCTCTCTTTCCCTAGTGGGGCAGGGCTCTGGAGAGGTGGGGCTCCAGGACACACTAGTGAGGTCATCTGGCCAGGGAGGTCAGGAAGGAATCAAAGTATCATCTGGAAGATGGTGGCTTAAAGGCAGTAAGACGGAAAGCAGGACAAAATGTTTAACAGGAATCATAGAGTAGGAATAGAGCAGATGAAAGTAGGAGCATAGAGTAGAAGGACACTAGGAAGTCTGTTTTAGGAATGTTCTGAGGAGTCTATATCTTAGTGGTCTTGTCTAACTTCAAGAGTTCTTCACACTTCTTTTCATACTAAAAGAAGGGGGTGTGACTGATAACACAGATATAGAACCTTAGCCAGATGCCAGGACCCTGAGAACCAGTGCATCTCAGGGCTGAGAGACATCCACTTCAGTCAGACACCCATGATCTGAGGAGATCTGGAGGCACCCACACAAGGCATCCCAAGCTGGGACATTGGCAAGTGTGGGCTACCATCCCTAGTTTCTCCCGAGGTATTGACTGATTGATAAACTTATGCATCACATCACAGATGAACAAGGAAGATCAAAGCTGCCTTTTAAGGAAAACATACACCAGAGGTAAATGGCAAGGCACCAATAACAGGTGGTTAAACATCAATATCCAAAGGTCAGAATGTCTTTTCATGGTGGTGAGGAACATCAGAAGTGTATGGAGGGGTGTTGAAAAATGTCATTGTCGGGAGCTGGGTGGTGGTGCAGCAGGTTAAACGCACATGGCACAAAGCGCCAGGACCTGCATAAGGATCCGGTTTGAGCCCCTGGCTCCCCACCTGAAGGGGGTTCATTTCACAGGCGGTGAAGCAGGTCTTCAGGTGTCCATCTTTCTCTCTCCCTCTCTGTCTTCCCCTCCTCTCTCAATTTTTCTGTCCTATCCAACAACAACAACAGTAATAACAACAGCAACGATAAATAACAAGGGCAACAAAAAGGGAAAAACAAAGAAAATGTCATTGTCATAGGGAATGGGGACACAGAACTCTGGTGGTGGGAAAGGTGTGGAATTGTACCCTTGTTAGCTTAGAATTTCATAAATCAATATTAGTCACTGATAAAAATGAAAAAGAAAAAAGAATGGACAGTAAGGGAGAACATACAGTGAAACGTGGACTGCCTGTGGTGTAATGCACCAAAGTAAAGGACTCTGGGGTAGGATGGAAGGGGACAGGATAAAGGGACTTTGGGGTCCTGGGGTGTCTCCTAGACACCAGTCAAGAGGAGGTAAGAGAGAGGCTGTGCTTGTGTTTTAAAGACCATTTCAAAAATTTTAAGGGGGCTGGGCAGTGATGCACCCAGTTAAGCATTCATATTACTGAACGAAGGACCAGGGTTCAAGTCTTTGTTTCCAACCTGCCAGTTGTCCATTTCACAAGAAGTGAAGCAGATCTGCAGGTGCCTATCTTTCTCTCCCTCTCTATCTCTCCATCATCTCTCAGTTTCTCTCAGTCCTATCTAACAAAAATTAGAAAAAGGAAAAAAATGGCCACTGAGAACAGGATTCACGGTGCTAGCACCAAGCCTCTGGAATAACCCTGGAGGCAAAAGAAAGAGAGAGGGAGGAGGAGAGGGAGAGGGAGGGAGAGGGAGAGACAGGAACCTGTCATGATGTCAGGTACATTCCTTTGATTTTATAAGATATTGGGTATATTCCAATTATCCCATGCACAATCTCCAGACCCTCCGGCAGCAGCCAGACATCAGAGGTATGGGTGACTGCAATGTGTGCGTGAGTGCTATACTGCCTGTGAGCTCGTAAAATTTCTGACACGTCCAGACTTGGCCCTAGAGCAGGATTCTTGTAGTAAGGGACACAGCCTGAAAAGCAAGCCTCATGGTCTATTAGTCAGAGGAATGCACCTGGAAGACAAACAGCATCTATTCTGCAAACATAGATGCAAAGGTAATAACCAGTAGGATTTCTCATAACACGGATCAGGAAGCCTGGGATCAGAAACTTCTTCAATCAGCTGGTTTTCATAGTGAATAAGAGATCGACAGAGAGAGGACAAAGAGGAAGCTTGAATGAAATCAATAAGGAGGCCCTCCCTCCAGTGACTCAGGGACAGAGATGTGGCCAGGAGACCAGCAGGTGTCCATCAGGACCAGCTCTTTTTGTTTTTCTTTATTGGGATGATTAGTGGTTTACAGTCAGCAGTAAAATACAGTCGTTTGTACATGTGTAACAATTCTCAGTTTTTCATGTAATAGTTCAACCCCCACTAGGTCCTCCTCTGCCATCCTGTTCCCGGACCTGAACCCTCCCCTCCAACCCACAGAGTCTTTTACTTTGGTGCAACACACCAACTCCAGTCCAAGTTCTGTTCTTATTTCTCAACTTCTGTCTCTGAGTGAGATCATTATAGAGTCTCAGCAACAGTTTGCTTCCTGCCCACCATGAAACAGCTCATGGGTTCACTTTTTGTGTAAAAGACTAATTTCATTTTTATTCTCACTCCTTAAACGTGAGTGGGTGGGTCTCTTGAAATCAGATCAGAACTCTTACCTCCCCCGCTGTGGAGGTTGTTGTAATTTAACTTAAAAGGAGTAAGGGAGCAGGGGCGCCTACAAGATTTACAGCAGGGAGATGGGAATAAGTTTAAACAGTACAAGGTTTATTAGGGTGAAACAGGTAAAAGGTAAAATAAGCAATTATCATCAAGGGTTTAAAAGTATGCTAGGTCCATAAAGTATGAGTATAGTTGTCAAAAGTTTAGTCCCATAAGATAAGCAATTATCAGCTGAGGTAGAGGTTGCTCATGGCTGTAGAAGGGTCTAAAAGTTTACTGTCTAGCAGAGTCACACGTGTTCAGCTACCAGGAGAAGCAGCCATGGCAGATGCCTGAAGCACATCCATCGAGATGCTTCTGACCAGGAGAAGAAGCAGCAGCCAAAGGGAATCAGCTGCTCCAAGTCCATGCTTTTTATTCATTCCTTTGTGTCCCAGCCTCAGGCTGATGTCATTTGTATGCTAATAATCCCAAACTCCTGTTGGGGTCACAACAGAGGTGGGGTGGGGAGGGGGATGTTGACACTTACTTTGCCCTGAGATTTCAGATTTATACACTCTCTGAAATGGATTCTGTGGCACTCTCCCTCACCCCAGTGGATCTCTAAAGCCTTTTGCACGGCCATTATGTTGTCTTCCCAGCCCTGTTTGTCAACATGTATAGCAGGACTAAATACAGAAAAGTTGTGATGACTGTCATAGATGCTGCTTTAATAATTTCATATTTATCAACAAGATGACCTCAGGAAATTCTGGGTGATGAACCTATAAAGTCTTGCTAAAGTGAATCTCTTGTTGCAATCGTATTAAAAGGAGTAATTGGCTTGGAATATCAACTAACATATATGTGCCTCTTACTATGATAATTTTATACATGCTCTACAAACATAAACTAAATTAATTCTCACAACAATGACAGAAAGGACTTCTAAGTTAATTCTAGTTTTACAGAGGACAAACCCAAAACTCAAGGAGGTCAGGTCACCTGCCCAAGGTCAGTGTGCTAGGGACATGAGGTAGACATAAGGCCAGGCTTCTGGATGACCTTATGCCCAATGGCTCTGTACTGTACCATGTCACTTTACTGGACACACTCCTGTCCCATCTGAGGAATCTCAACCTCACTACAGGACTGAGAACCTGCCTGCTCCAGGGCAGAATGTTCTACCAGGGGGGTGAAGCCAGATGATAAACTAGGGAAAGAGAAAAGTAATGCTGGCGCAATGTGAGAAGTTAGTAGATAGCTTCTTCTTCTAGCATTTGCCCTTCTTCCGTAGCCAGTCAACAGCGTCAGGTTGAGCCTGATGTAAAGTTTCGAGACCTCCTTTGAATCTGGAGAGGTGGCAGTCGTTGACTATGTGGGTCATAGTCTGTCTGGAGCCGCAGGGGCAGTTCGGGTCGTCTCTGGCTCCCCAGTGATGGAACATAGTGGCGCACCGGCCATGGCCTGTTCGATAGCGATTGAGGAGGGCCCAATCATAACGTGCCAGGTCAAAGCCGGGTTGACGCTTGCAGGGGTCTGCGATGAGGTGTTTGTTCTTTACCTCAGCTGACTGCCAGCTCTGTTTCCAAGAGACTGGAACAGAGAAGTTCAGTGTAGGCATAGGGGACCAGATTGGGTGACGAGACATCAAGCGTTGGACAGGGTGGGCGAAGATATCCGCGTATATTGGCAGGTCCGGTTGAGCATAGATGTGGGAAATGAACTTAGATGATGCCGCATCCCGACGAATATCTGGTGGGGCAATGTTGCTAAGAACTGGCAGCCATGGAACTGGGGTGGAACGGATGGTTCCAGAAATGATCCTCATGGAGGAATATAATTTGGAATCGACCAAGTGGACATGGGGGCTACGGAACCATACTGGGGCACAGTATTGTGCAGTGGAATAGCATCATGCCAGAGATGATGATAGCAAGAGACAGGGAGAACACTCCAGCTGAATTTCTGCAAGGAATGCGCGAGGACCCGGGATCAAGCCCCGGATCGCTACCTGAAGAGGGAAGGCTTCAGGAATGGTGAAGCAGGGCTGCAAATGTCTCTCTGTCTCTTTACCTCTCTATATTGGGTACAATAAATAATTCTTAATAAAAAAATGTTAAAAACTCCACCCTGGGTGGGTAAAATACGTCCCTTGCATTTCTAAGACATGTTCCACTCCTGCTGCTTGTGAAGGAACCAATTTCTTTCCTTTTCTTTAATTAATTTATTTATAAAATGGAAACACTGACAAAAACCATAGGATAAGAGGGCTGCAATTCCCACCACAGGAGCTCCATATCCTATCCTCTCCTGGTAGCTTTCCTATTCTTTATCCCTCTGGGAGTATGGACCCAAGGTCATTGTGGGATGCAGAAGGTGGAAGGTCTGGCTTCTGTAATTGCTTCCCCACTAAACATGGGCATTGACAGGTCAATCCATACTCCCAGCCTGTCTCTCTCTTGCTCTAGTAGGTAAGGGCTCTGAGGAAACAGAACTCCAAAATATATTGATGGGGTCGTCAGTTGTCTGTCCAGGGAAGTCTGGTTGGCATAATGGTAGGATCTGGAAACTGGTGGCTGAAAAAAGGTTAACATATAAAGCCACACAAATTGTTGATTAATCATGAACCTAAAGGCTAGAATATTGCAGATGAAGATTTGGGGTCCCTATTTTGGAAAAAGTTAGCAGGTCTATTTTAGTTATATTCCAAAGGGCCCATGACATTATTAGTTTTGCCTGAACCTGACATCTGATATGCAGGTGGACACAAGTTATTGTCTGGGGAGATTATGTCATGGCTGGAAAAAGGTCCAGAAAGCTGCACCAGGGAAGAGAGTAGCTCCTAAATATGGGAAAAGTGTATTAATATTGTTGACTGTAAACCCCATTGATTTGATCTGGGGCCCATGAGCCTATGTAACCTCTTCACATGAGCCTATGTAACCTCTTCATCCCTGTAGGTCCGAACTCGCATTCTGTGGTCATCAGTAGGAACATTCCTGGCTGCAGCAATTTCAGGACCCATCTTCTTCAGGTGGTAGATAGAGTGTATTATCAAACCTCCCCTCAGAGGATGGAACATTCTTTACCACTGTTGATGCACACTGAAGGCAAGGTCCTATGGGGGCCCACAAAGGGGTCCATTATGTTTTTCCTGATGGAGATGACCAATGATAATGGAGAGAGAGAGATCTATTTGAGGTCTATGCTCATCATATTTGTGTTGG
Organism: Erinaceus europaeus; assembly: GCF_950295315.1. Lineage (NCBI taxonomy): Eukaryota > Metazoa > Chordata > Mammalia > Eulipotyphla > Erinaceidae > Erinaceus > Erinaceus europaeus. The sequence continues at coordinate 120,833,902 of NC_080169.1, forward strand.
AATCACAGGACTCCCTAAATAGGGCCCCAGCTGATGGGGTGGCCTGATAGTGACTAAAGAGTCATCATTAAAGCATGCCAGTCTCTTGTCCTTATTCAGCTTTTGTAGTCCTTACTTTGATATGGTTAGTTTTGGAGTGACTAAGTAAAGTATAATAGGAAGTAGGTGAGGAGGGTATCTAAGTCTAAGTTGACACTATTTCATCATGAACTTTATGGTGTCTTTTTAGGTCTTTCTACTTGCTTGCTTCATTTATTGACTCACTGCAAACTAGTGCACATTCTTGCTTTCAGGTACATATTTTGCCCTAATTTATAGATAAATCTGTACATCTGCCCTATCTCATGGGACCTGGTCTATATCTAGGTTTTCAGGCTTTTTTAGAAAGTGAACCACCCAAAATGAAATTGAGGAGTCCTATGCGAAAGGAAATGTCGCACCCAAGTAATGAGGCTGAAGGGCTGACATTCCACACTTGATGTCTCTGGACACATTCTGAAGGAACCAATTTCTTCCCGACTGGTGCTGGGAACATGTGTGGATGTGGTGCAACAGAGAGTCCATGTCTTCAGGTGACTGTGGTCCCCAGGCCTGACTGTCCCTGTGTCTGTCCCTGCACTGACCCAACACTTCCTCTCTGGCTTCATTCCCTTTCCCCTTCGCCCTGGGTTTTAGCCACCCTGACATTATTTGCATCCATCTTCATTATTCCCTTCTCCTTCAGGGACTTTGCACAAGCTCTGTCTGAGCTGCTTTTCCAAACCACCCACACCCCTGTTCTATGTTCACTCTCCTTTGCTATCAATTATCGGGAGTCGGGCGGTGGCGCAGTGGGTTAAGCGCAAGTGGCGCAAAGCACAAGGACCGGCATAAGGATCCCAGTTCGAGCCCCCGGCTCCCCACCTGCAGGGGAGTCGCTTCACAGGCGGTGAAGCAGGTCTGCAGGTGTCTGTCTTTCTCTCCCCTTCTCTGTCTTCCCCTCCTCTCTCCATTTCTCTCTGTCCTATCCAACAACAAAGCAACGTCAACAATGGCAATAATAACCGCAATGAGGCTGCAACAACTAGGACAACAAAAAGGGGGAAAAATGGCCTCCAGGAGCGGTGGACTCATGGTGCAGGCACTGAGCCCAGCAATAACCCTGGAGGGAAAAAAAAAAGATTTAATTATCATTTATTCTTTGTTAAATCTGTAACAGCTTTATGACCCTTGGAGGTCACTTGATCCATATTCCAGAATGTGTGGAAAAATCTGAGCAGTGGTCTGGCATCTCCCTCTTTCTCTCTCCCTCTGTATCTCTCTCCCCCCTCTCTCTCATTGAAATAAATAATTAAACATGGTTAAAAGAATGAATAAAAAATATTTGGGGGGGCAGTGGTGGCACACTGGTTTAAGCACACACAGCACAAAGCACAAGGAACAGAGCAAGGATCCCAGTTGGAGTCCCCACCTCCCCACCTGCTGGGGGGTCACTTTATAAGCGGTGAAGCAGGTCTGCAGGTGTCTATCTTTTCTCTCCCTCTCTATCTTCCCCTCCCTTCTCAATTTCTTTCTGTCCTATCCCAAAAAACAATTGAAAAAAAAAAAAAAAAAGGCCACAGGAGCAGTGGATTTATAGTACGGGCACCGAGCCCCAGCATTAATTGTGAAAGAAAAGAATAATATTTTTGTCTTTCTTTTTATTAGTGATTTAATAATGATCAACAAGATTGTGGGATAAGAAGGGCACAATTCCATACAGTACCCACCAACAGAGTTCGATATCACTTCCCTTTCCTTAGATAGTTCTCTATTCTTTATCCCTCTGGAAGCATGGACACAGGATCATTATGGGGTGCAGAAGGTGGAAGGTCTGGCTTCTGTAATTGCCTCTCCACTGGACATGGATGTTAGCAGGTGAATCCACACCATCAGCCTGTGTCTATCTTTTCCTAGTGGGGCAGGGCTCTGGGGAGGGGAGGCTCCGGGATACGGTGAGGTCATCTGCCCAGGGAAGTCAGGTTGCTATCATGATAGCATCTTCAACTTGGTGGCTGAAAAGCAGTAAGACAGAAGGCAGAACAAATTATTTAATAACCAGGAACCTAAAGGCAAGAATATCATACTCAGCCACTCAAGGAAGACTGGTCCTGAAATGAATGAAGCTTGGAATGTTCCCAGCTGTGACCATGGACTGCGAGTTCAGACCAACAGAGGTTCTGTGGTCACGCAGGCTCCTGTGCTAACTATGAATAGACAGGGACCCTGGGTCAGATCAATGAGGCTTATAGTTACTAGTATTTATATAGTTTGCCCATATTTGGGAGCTACTCTCTACCCTGATCCAGCTTTCTAAGCCCTAGTCCCAACTCTGACACCATCTTCCCAGTCGATACTCTTAGCATACCTGCACATTAGCTGTCAGGCTCAGGCAAAAATTAGTAAAGTTATGGGCTCCTGGAACATACCTAACATAGACCTACCAGACTTACTAGACATAGACCCAAAATTCATCTGCTATATTCTTTTTTTTATTTTTTTCTTTTTTAATATTTATTTATTCCCTTTTGTTACCCTTGTGGTTTTATTGTTGCAGTTATTATTGATGTCGTTGGTTTTGGATAGGACAGAGAGAAATGGAGAGAGGAGGGGAAGACAGAGAGGGGGAGAGAAAGATAGACACCTGCAGACCTGCTTCACTGCCTGTGAAGCAACTCCCATACAGGTAGAGAGCCGGGGGCTCGAACCAGGATCCTTATGCTGGTCCTTGAGCTTTGTGCCACCTGCACTTAACCCGCTGCGCTACTGCCCAACTCCCTCATCTGCTATATTCTTACCTTTAGGTTCCTGTTGATTAAAAATATATTTTTTTTATTTCATATGACATGGCGGCGTCATTTCAAAGACTGAACTGGGGGGTCTCACACACATCACGTCCTGCATTCTACCAACGGAGATAATCCCTCAGGTACCGAACTGTGGGCTCTTAAACTCAAAACAGGAAGACTCCTTCCTTCAGTGTGTGTGTGTGTGTGGGGGGGGCTGGGCTCTAACCTAGGCTGTACACAAGGCAAGTGAGATATCCCAATGACCCTAAAACAGAAAGAATCCTTACTGGGCTGGCAGAATAATTCACCTAGCGAGAAAACCTATTTTGTTATGCACCTGTCCCAGGTTCAAGCCCACCTCCTCTAAATACTGAAGAAAGCTTTGATGTTGTGGTATCTTGCCATCTCTCCTTCTTTTGCTTTCTGTCTGTCTGTCTGTCTAAAAGAGTCAGCTTGGAGCAGTGACGCCCTTGGTGACAGGCAGTCAACACCTCTGTCTTGGTCAACTCAGCACACATAAAGCTTGCTCTGAGTCCGTCATTGTCATGAGACAGTGAGTGGTACTTGAGTACCACTGAGCTCTGCCATGTGGAGGTGCTTGGCACTGAGCCTGGGCCTGGAGATCTGGTGCTAATACTAAGACATCTTTCCAGCTCCAGAGCTTAGTGTCTCTCTCTCTCTCTCTCTTCATTTAGGCTAAAGACAATTTTTTTCTTTCTTTCTTTTCTTACTATTTTTAAGCCTTTTTTCCCCTCCAGGGTTATTACTGGGGCTCAGTAGCAGCGCTACAAATCCACCACTCCTGATAGGCTTTTTTTTTCCAGTTTTATCATTAGATTGGATAGATAGAAATTGAGAGGGAAGGGGGAGATAGAGGGAAAGAGAAAGATAGACATCTGCACATCTGCTTCACCACTCATGAAGCAGGAGGGAGGAAGGGGCTTGAACCCTGATCCTTGCGCCTAGTACTATGTGCACTTAACCATGTGTGCCACCACCCGGCCCCCAGGCAGTAGCTTTCAGTTTGGTGTTTGGTCTCTGCTGGACAGATTCCCACACTTGCAGCTCATTCCATAGCACCTGACCTAGAAGTGACCCAGTCTTTGGAGGCGGTAGAGGTAAAGTGGTTACAAAAGTGATTACAAAAGACAGGCTTCCACCTGGGGATGCAGAGAGAGAAGAGGCGACACCGGCCTGGCCCAGCCGCAATATTGTTAGTCCGATGTGATTAGAGTAAATCGCAGGAAGCATAAAACAAACAGAATGGAAAAAATCTCAGGAGAGAGATTCAGAAGAGTTTACGCAGGGGAGAAAAACCAGATTAAGCTTATGTCAGGCCAGGGGAGGGATGGGTTGTATGTTTTCAGGAGAACGAGGCCTAACTAGGAGCACAGTGGGGGAGGGGAGCTTTAGATGGAGCTGAGCCTCCTGGTTTTTTTTTATTATTATTATCTTTATTTATTGAATAGAGACAGCCAGAAATCAAGAGGGAAGGGAGAGAGATTGAGAGACACCTGTAGCCCTGCTTCACCACTCATGAAGCTTTCCCCAGGCGTGTGGGGACTGGGAGCTCAAACCTGGGTCCTTGTGCACTGTAACCTGTGCACTTAACCAGGTGAGCCACTGTCCAGCCCCCCCTTTTTTATTTATAAAAAGGAAACATTAACAAAACCATAGGATAAGAGAGGTACAGTTCCACACAATTCCCACCACCAGAACTCTGTATCCCATCCCCTGCCCTGATAGCTTTCCTATTCTTTATCCCTCTGGGAGTATGGATCCAGGGTCATTGTGGGAGCAGAAGGTGGAAGGTCTGGCTTCTGTAATTGCTTCCCCACTAAGGATGGTCGTTGACAGGGAGTATGGTCAATCCATACTCCCAGCCTGTCTCTCTCTTTCCTAGTAGGGTGGAGCTCTGGGGAATCAGAGACCCAGGACATATTGGTAGGGTCCTCTGTCCAGGAAAGTCTGGTTGGCATCATGCTAGCATCTGGAACCTTGTGACTGAAAAGAGAGTTAACATACAAAGCCAAATAAATTGTTGAACAATCATGAATCTAAAGGCTGGAATAGTACAGATGAAGAGTTGGAGTGTCCTCCATTTTGTAGATAGCTAGTGGGCATATTTTAGTTATATTCCAAAGGACCTGTGGCTATACTAGTTTTTTTTTCCCCTGCACCTGACATCTGATATGCAGGTGGATCCAAGTTATTGTCTGGGGAGATGATGTCATGGCTGGGAAAGGACCAGAAATCTGGATCAGGGAAGAGAGTACCTCCCTAATATGGGAAATAGGTAAAAATATTGTTGACTGTAAAGCCCATCAATTTGATTTGGTCTGGGTTCCATATTCAGCTTAGCAGCCTATGTGACCTCTGCATCCCGGCATCTCTGCATTCTGTGGTGATGAGTAGGAACATTCCAAGCTGCCCCAATATCGACCCATCTTCCTCAGGTGCAGCATAGAGTATATTGTCCAGCCTCCCTTTGGAGGAAGGAACATTCTCTTCCATTGTTGATCCAAGTTGAGGGCAAGGTCCTATGGGGGCCCATAAAGTGGTCTATTTTGTTGTTCCTGATAGAAATGACCAGTAACAATGGAGAGAAGGATTTATTCAAGGTCTAGGCCCATCATGTCTGTGTGGGAATCTCAGAACTCCCTGAATAGGGCCCCAGCTGATGGGGCGGCCAGATAGTGACTAAAGAGTCAGCATTAAAGTATGCCAGTCTGTTGCCCATATTCAGCTTTTGAAGTCCTTGCTTTGCTAAGGTTAGCTTTGGAGTGAGTGAGAGAACTGTAATAGGAAGTAGGTGAGGAGGGTATTTAAGTCTAAGTAGACACTATTTCATTAGGAACTTTATACTGACTCACTGCAGACTATTGTGTACTTTTGCTTTCAGGTATATATTTTGCCCTATCTTATGGATACATGTGAACACATGCTCTGTCTCACGGGACCTGGTCTATATCTAGGTTTTGGGACTTTGTTAGAAAGTGAAATGCCTGAAATGTAATTAGAGAATCCTATAAAGGAAAGATCTCACCTGAGTAATGAGGGTGAAGGGTTGACATTCCACACCTGACATCTCTGGACACAGTCTGAAGTAAAGCATGCTGAGGTGGCACTCATTGCGTTGATTAGGTTAGGATTGGCAGATGCAATATCAGTTGGTATGAATTGAGAGAAGCATGCAGGAAAGTGAGCCCCACCCTAGAGGTTCCAGGACTGAGGGAAATATAGACTCTATAGAGGAAGTGGGAGGTTCCTGCTGTCTTAGGGTTTAAGAAGGCATTAGATAGTTATTGCTATAATCACATTTGGCAATTGGGTTAACTTTGAAAAATCCCTTTGTTAGGATTTGCTGTATCATACACAACATCACCATAATTTATGTCCTTTGACATTGTTTGTATATAACTGTGCCATCGGTTGCTTCTGTTCTCCCTGGTCTAAGCTTTTGAGAGAGTCAACATATCCAAGACTCAGCCTATGTATTAAAAAAACTCAAGTCTGTGCTTTAAAAAGTTTGAGACATTTGATCAATTTTCCCCTCATATTAATTAAATAGTGATTTATATGACTACAAACTAATAGGAATGTACATACACACCATTCCCACCATCAAAAGACTGTGTGTCTCATCCCACACCCCCAACCCCCTGCCACCCTGGGAAGCTGAACATCCATCCTCACCCTCAACCCAGGGTTTTTACTTTGGTGCCCTACTCCAGTGCCCAGTCCCTTTATCATCTTTTTTTTTCTTTCCTTCTTTCTTTCTTTCTTTCTTTCTTTCTTTCTTTCTTTCTTTCTTTCTTTTTCTTTTTTTGCCTCCAGGGTTATCACTTGAGCTCAGTGCCATCACTACAAATCCACTGCTCCCGGAGGCTATTTTTCTCATTTTGTTGCCCTTGTTACGGTTGTTATTCTTATTGTTGTTATAGCTGTTGTTCTTAGATAGGACAGAGAGAAATCAAGAGAGGAGAGGGAGAGAGACAGACAGACACCTGCAGCCCTGCTTCACCACCTGCAGGTAGGGAGCTGAGGGCTCGAACCAGGATCCTTGAGCCGGTCCTTGCAGTCCACACCATGCGTGCTTAACCTGCTGTGCTACCACCCAGCCCCAGAGCCTCCTGATTTTTTCTGGAAGACACAAGACCTGATGCGGAGCCAGGGCGCGGGCAGAGAGGGGACTCACACATGCTGGGAGCAGAGCTGCAAGCAGATGGCTTCAGTTTTCCATGAGATGACTAACTTAAGAGGCAACTCATGAAAATGGTCGCTCCTGGTAGTGGGACTTAGCCTGTGCAAAGTTTAATAACCCCGAGACCAGGGCTCAGGACTGTGTGCTCTGCATGGCAGTGATGTTTGCTTGCAGAAATTTGTTTGGTTTTGGTTTTTGCCTCCAGGGTTATTACCGGGGCTCAGGGCTGGCACTATGAATCCACTGCCCCTAGAGACCTTTTTTTTTTTTTCATTTTATTGAATAGGACAGAGAGAAATTGAGAAGGGGAGGGGAGAGAGAGAGAGAGAGAGAGAGAGAGAGACCTGCAGTCCTGCTTCACCACTTGTCAAGCGACACCCCTGCTCGCAGAAAGTTTTTTCTAGATGTGTTTTCTAAATGTCATGCAGACTTTTGGGAATTCAGGGTAGGGGACTGGCAGAAGAGCTCACCTGGGTAGTGTGCTGCCTTGCCATGTACATGGCACAGGTTTGAGCCCACCCCCTCCCCCTGCATTGAAAGAAGCTCCTGGGATCTGGGCTTTGGGCTCTTTCACTCTATCTGACTCTCTGTCTCAATCTAAAAGAAAAACAAAACTTAGAAAGAGGATTCTGGATAGCTGGGGAGAGGAAGGAGAGAGCTTGGGGAAGCAGAAAGGAGTGAATAAAAACTGTTGGCTGTTTGATTTTTTTTATGATTTCTATTGGTAATATAATAGGGTTTACAGGATTAGAAAACCCCAGGGGGTGGGGGGAAAGCCAGGTGGTGGTGCATCTGGTTAAACGCACACATTACCAAGTTCAGGAACCCACGTTTGAACCCCCATTCCCCACCTGTGGGGTGGGGGGAGCTTCATAAGCAGTGAAGTAAGTACCTCGGGTGTCTCTCTGCCTCTCTCCCTTTCTATCTCCCCATCCCTTCTCAAATTCTCTCTGAAATTCCTATGAAAGAATTCCTATGAAAGAAAGGAAAAACAAAATAAAGTCACAGGGTTACAATTCCGCAAAACACACACAGCCAACGTTCTGTGCGCCCCCCTCCCCCACCAGTCAATAAAAGCAATGTGTGTCTCACAGTCTTAAACACAACTCCCAGCTTGGCTACAGGGTTCTGTTTGCAAGTTCATGTGTTCCAGTTCCTTATATTCCTCACATGAGCTAAGCAACCTGGCAGTTGCTAGCCACCTCTTTGCTTACTTCCCTACACATAATCCCCTCTGTCTCCATCCATTTTGTCCCAAAGGACATAGCATCATCTTGTTGATGGCAGAGTAGTATTCCATGGAGTATATATCCTGTAAGTTCTTTATCCAGTTATCTGTTGATGGACATTTGGGCTGCTTCCACTCTTTGGCTATTGTGAATAATGCAGCTATGAACACAGGGGTGCACCTGTCTTGTCATATTAGTGATATCGTGTCCTTTGGATAAATGCCCAAGAGTGATATTGCCAGATCATAAGGTACTTCCAGTTTTATTTAAGGATTCTCCATACTATTTTCCATAGGGGCTGAACCATTTTGCATTTCTACCAGCAGCATAACAGAGTTCCTTTTCTCTACCGTCTCTCCAAAAGCACATAGGGGACAGTTCCCATAGAGTAGGAGGTCCCTGAGAATACCTTCTCAGCTCGCTATGTAGTATGACCATCTTTTAATGGCAGCATAGTATTCCATCTTGAGATTCACTGAGGCATGGGTGTTCAGACATGGGGAAAGGGGAAAACACAAACTCAGAGCTTTCCTTCCCCCAGAGATCTCACCATTTAACATGCCCACTCGTCACTGAACACATGAGATGAAATCCTTACGGAGACAGACCTCGCTGAACTCTCACAGTCAGACGAAGCCTCCATGGTTAGGGGTGCTGGTGGCTTCTGTTTTACTTACTGAGTGACGGCTGCACTGATCAGTTATCTCCTATGATCCATCCAGGGTGATTCAGGACTTGTGGGCTTGTCACAGCCAATGATCCACCATGGGAATTCTGGCTTCTGTGGGGAAATATCTCCAAGTTATAAGTTATTGACTTTCTTTTTCTTTTTCTTTTTCTTTTTTTGCCTCCAGGGTTATTGCTGAGACTCAGTGCCTGCACCATGAATCCACTGCTCCTGGAGGCCATTTTTTTCTCCCTTTTGTTGCCCTTGTTGTTTTAGCCTTGTTGTGGTTATTGTTATTGTTGATATCATTCATTGTTGGATAGGACAGAGAGAAATGGAGAGAGGAGGGGAAGACAGAGAGGGGGAGAGAAAGATAGACACCTGCAGACCTGCTTCACCGCCTGTGAAGCGACTCCCCTGCAGGTGGGGAGCCGGGGGCTCGAACCGGGATCCTTATGCCGGTCCCTGCCCTTTGTGCCACCTGTGCTTAACCTGCTGCGCTACCACCCCACCCCCAAGTTATTGACTTTAAAATAAACTTTGGAAAGCGTTCTTCTGTGAGTTAGAGGCTTTTAATTCTGGAGTCTTCACAGGGGTGCAGAAAGAATCATGGGGATTTTTCTTTAAAACACCAACTACAGATCAATTATATGCAAAGGCAAAAATTAACTTGGAGGAGAGAGAGATGAGGAGTCGTTGAAAAGTGAGTGCGAACTGTTTTCTTTTTAAATTTTTTATTATCTTTATTTATTTGATAGACACAACCAGATATCAAGAGGGAAGGGGGAGATAGAGAGACAGAGAGACAGAGAGACACCTGCAGCCCTGCTTCACCACTTGTAAAGCTTTTCCCCTGCAGGTGGGCATGAGGGGCTCGAACCTTGGTCCTTGTGCATTGTAACAAATGTGGCCTCCTAATTGTACTACCATCTGGCCCCTCATTTAACAAATCTCTTTTGTAATACATCTTTGAATAGCAGGGTGGGCATGACACCATTTTCCCTAAAATGAATCTCAAAGTCTCAACTAACTCATAATAGTATAAAAAGCTTTACATCAAGCTTTCAAAAACCAAGACCAGGGGCCGGGCAGTAGCACACTGGGTTAAGGCACACACAGTATAGTAATAAGCACAAGGACCCTCACAGGGATCCAGTTTCGAGCCCCCAGACCCCCAGCTGCAGGGAGCGGTGAAGTAGGTCTGCGGGTGTCTGTCTTTCTCTCTCCCTCTCTGTCTTCCCCATCTCTCTCCAGTTCTCTCTGTCCTGTTCAATAAAATGGGGAAGAAATGAGGTGTAGCTTTTACTAAGCACACCCTAGACTTTAGCATCACTGAATACTTTGGGACTGAGAGAGACTTTGAATATCAGTCAGCTTAGCTTTCTCAAAAATCCTTTTTCTTTTCCTTGCCTCCCTGCTTGTTGCCACAAAAGTGGTTTTATTCCCATTAACTAGAGATAGGAATGTCAACAATTTGTCAGCTGAACCTTATTACTCCAGATGAATTCCACATTCTCTGACTCTATTCTACTAAGATACAGGGTATTGTAACAGATCATGACCCTTTTGTATTATGATGTAGAAATGTTATGCATGTGCAAACTATTGTAGATTACTGTTGACTGTAAACCATTAATCCTCCAATAAAGAAATTTAAAAAAAAAAGTAAGGAAAGATATGGCCACAGGAGTAGTGGATTCATAGTGCAGGCACCAAGCCCCAGAGATAACCCTGGAGGCAAAAAAAAAAAAAAATCAAAACCTGTCCATCATTTAATGAGAGAAAAGCTATTTGGGTCTGTTCAACTAGTACTTATCTCTATGGCCTAGTCAGATGGGGCCTAGAGCATTACTTTCCTGAGTGTGGTCGCAGGCGCCTGATTGGACATGTCCTTTAGAAAGGCTCTGAGCCCGCTCTGAAAGGACAGCTGTAAATCTGCTGTGCAAAGCCTGAGGTGCTTCAGGGCACTCCCAAGCCCCAGGCTTAACAGCTGGTTTATGGTGTGGGCTCCGCTTAACACTTTCCAGCAAAGTGCCTCCCTCCCTCCCTCCCTCCCTCCAAAACCCCCATAAATCCAGAATGTGTTTTAACAACTACTCTAAAACACACCAGAAGTATTCTCTGTGGTGCCTTTGGGGGTTGTGTATCAAACACCCTTAACTTTCTGAATCTGCTTTTATGATCTGATCTGAGTCGGAATGAAGGCGGCCAGTTAAAGGGAGAATGACTGGCGGGCTCCCCTTTGCAGACTGGGTCGCCTGCTCAGCCACATGCCACACCCACTGGGTACAGCAGCCACTGGGAGCTCCGCCTCTTGGATGCAATACCCCTCAGATACACAGCCCACAGGAGACTTCACCCATTAGAGAGTCTGCCTATGGGACTCGCCTCCCATTCGATACTCTCTACTCTGCTGAAGAAGCTTTCTAATCCCAGGCGTCCTGATACTTATTACTAGAAATCCTACTGATGTTTGTTTTACCTTTGCATCAATGTTTGCAAAATGTGTGTCGTCCACCAAGATCGTTCCTTTGTTTAAAAACACCATGAGGACTGTTTCTCAGACTGTGTGCCTTAGCACAAAATCCTGCCCTCAGGCGAAGGCTAGGATGGGTCAGAGATTAACTTTCTGGCATACAGGCTCTTGGCCATGCACCCATAACTCTGCCCCTCTGGCTTCTGCCCTGAGGGTCTAGAGTGTGCACATGGGGTAACTGGAATAAACTCAGTATCTTATGGCATCAAAGGAATAAACTCAATATCTTATGGCATCAGTATCTTACGGCATCTTACGGCACCTGACATAATGACATTCAGACCATGGTTATTGCAGCTAAGAATTTGTTGTTGTTGTTGTTGTTGTTGTTGTTGTTGTTGATGGTGGTGGTTTTCCACACCGGAGTTTTGTGTCCCCATTCCCTCCATTGTAAACTGCATTAAGTCTACCAAGACCACAGATATGGGCTGACTAACATATATATATATATCCCATTTTTTCCTATGGTCCTGCCTTCTCTTCCTTTCTAGGGCATACCTATACCTGTTACTACTTCTGAATGTCTTTCCTTTTTTTCCCTATTCTCTCTGTGAGTCCTGATGGAATTAGAGTTCAGAGGCCTCTGGTACCTTCCCCTTATCACTTCTCTCCCTCTGGGACTATGGACCAAAGACCTTTATGAAGTGCAGATGGTGGGAGTTCTGGCTTCTGTCATTGTTTCTCTGCTGAACGTGGACATTAGCAGGTGGATCCACACCCCCAGCCTGTCTCTGTCTTTCCCTAGTGGGGCAGGGCTCTGGGGAGATGGGGTTCCAGGACACATGGGTGAGAGCGTCTGCCCAGGGAAGTCAGGATGGAATCATAGTAGCATCTGTAATTTGGTGTCAGATTATTGGTTGAGAACAAGGAAGTGAACCTTTGTGCTTAGAGAATGTGGGGCAAGGGAGACTGATAGGGGACAGAATCCTGGAGGTCGAGGCCCCCCCCACCGCTCGACTCCAGGTGGGGGAGTCTGATGGGGTGGCTGTACCACCAGGCACCTATTTGATAGGAGGTCCACACCGTCCTCAACCTCAGCCTCACAGTTCCCCCCACAGACCTCCACTTGACTACAGGTGGCTTGTGTGCTGAACAGCTCCTCTTCGGCCAGGTACACTACCGCTTCACTCTAGAAGCATGTCGCCATGTCCCCTGCATGCCCCCACTGTGGAAGTCACACAGAGACTGATGTGGACACACAGGGCAGGGGGTTGCATCCTGTGCTTTTCCACAAGAAGCTTGGGCATTTGGAGCTGGACATTGGGGGAAGTGCCTCCCCACACACTGCAGAGCATTCTGCAGCCCTGATCCCAGCCTTCAGCATGCCAAGGACACCCCCAGTCATGATCATCCACCCACAAACATGCCTGCACACATATGCATGCATTGAAAACATGGATGAGCAGGATACAAGCATCATGTGTGTGAACATGGATGAGCCTATGTGTGAACATGCAGACAGGTCCTAGGGTAGGTTCATTTCTAGCCCTGTTAGAGTTCTCCAGACTTCTCTCCGCAGGGATTAGACCCACTGACATTCCCACCAGCTGTGCAGTGGGTTCCTTTGCCCCCACAACCTCTCCGGCATTTGTTGTTACTGTCCTTTCTGATGTGTGACATTCTCACCAGGGTGAAGTCACCACTGCCTTTCTTCTGACACCGCTCACCCCACTGAATCAGTCTGTTGGTCTGAGTATTTGAGGATATTTTTTTTTGCTTTAGTTTTCTCTAAGTTTTATTTGTTAGAGAAAGAGAGAGGGAGAGAGAGAGAGAGACCAGAGCACTGCTCAGCTCCAACTTGTGCTAGTGCTAGAAATTGAACCTTGGACCTCTGGAGCCTCAGGCAAGAAAGTCTTACGAACTAATATTAAACATTTTCCATAGCTCTCCATTTCTTCGTTTTGATTATTTTGAGAGGTGTATTTTTATGATGGAGAATATTGGAGGGGCCAGGGTGGTGGCACACCTGGTTGAGTGCACATGGTACAGTGAGCAAGAACTCGAGATCTTCACAAGTGGTGAAGCAGTGTTGCAGGTGTCTCTCTGTCTCTCTTCCTCTCTGTCACCTCCTTCCCTCTCAATTTCTGACTGTCTCTATCCAATAAATAAATAAACATATTTTTTTAAATAGGTTACAATATTGGAGAGGAATACCCAGATTGAAGTCCCAGTACCACATGGGGATGCTATGGAACTGTGGGAAATTCCAGTGCTGTGATGGGTGTGTGTGTGTGTTTGTGTGTGTGTGTGTGTGTGTGTGTGTGTGTGTGAGTGTGTGTGTGTGTGTGTGTGTGTGAGTGTGTGTGCGTGTGTGACTGTGTGTGTGTGTGTGTGTGTGTGTGTGTGTGTGTGTGTGTGTGTGTGTGTGTGTTTAAGAAAAAGAAGCCATATCAGGAATGATACAGTCACACATGGGATGTCCCAGTACCACAAGAAACAAGGAGGAAGAGGAGGAGGGGAGAGGAAGATGGGGGTGTGGAGAAGACAGGGAAGAGGAGGGAGAAGAGGGGAGGATGATAAAGAGGAGAGGGGAAAGGAGAGCTTGGAGCAGAAGGAGGACAGGTAGAAGGAGGATAAGGAGATGGAGAATGAGGACTAGGGGAGAAAGGGAGAAGGAAATGGCTGGGGAAGGAGGAAGAGGAGGAAGAAGGGGAGGAGGAGAGAGACCCCAGAGCACTTCTCAGCTCTGATGTGCATAGTGCTGAGGACTGAACCTGGGACACTTGGGGCCCCATGTTCTGTGACTGAGCTGTCACCCTGGCTCTCTTTAGTACTATTCTAAAGTTAGCAGTTCCCCATCAGACTCTGCTACCTTCTTACATGTGTGACAGAGATGAGAACTAGTGGCCTGACCTCCTTCCCGGAGCCCACCTGTCCTCTGAACACTTCCCGTGGCCTGACCTCCTTCCCGGAGCCCACCTGTCCTCTGAACACTTCCCGTGGCCTGACCTCCTTCCCGGAGCCCACCTGTCCTCTGAACACTTCCCATGACCTGACCACCTTCCCGGAGCTCACCTGTCCTCTGAACACTTCCCATGGCCTGACCCGCTTCCTGGAGCTCACCTGTCCTCTGAACACTTCCCATGGCCTGACCGCTTTCCCGGAGCCCACCTGTTCTCTGAATACTTCCCATGGCCTGACCCGCTTCCCAGAGCCCACCTGTCCTCTGAAAACTTCCCGTGGCCTGACCTCCTTCCCGGAGCCCACCTGTCCTCTGAACACTTCCCATGACCTGACCACCTTCCCGGAGCTCACCTGTCCTCTGAACACTTCCCATGGCCTGACCCGCTTCCTGGAGCTCACCTGTCCTCTGAACACTTCCCATGGCCTGACCCGCTTCCCGGAGCTCACCTGTCCTCTGAACACTTCCCATGGTCTGACCACCTTCACGGAGCTCACCTGTCCTCTGAACACTTCCCGTGGCCTGACCACCTTCCCGGAGCTCACCTGTCCTCTGAACACTTCCCGTGGCCTGACTAACTTCCCGGAGCTCACCTGTCCTCTGAACACTTCCCGTGGCCTGACCACCTTCCTGGAGCCCACCTGTCCTCTGAACACTTCCCTTGGCCTGACCACCTTCCTGGAGCTCACCTGTCCTCTGAACACTTCCCACGCCCTGACCACCTTCCTGGAGCTCACCTGTCCTCTGAACACTTCCCATGGCCTGACCCGCTTCCCGAAGCTCACCTGTCCTCTGAACACTTCCCGTGGCCTGACCACCTTCCCGGAGCTCACCTGTCCTCTGAACACTTCCCATGGCCTGACCCGCTTCCCGGAGCTCACCTGTCCTCTGAACACTTCCCGTGGCCTGACCACCTTCCTGGAGCTCACCTGTCCTCTGAACACTTCCTGTGGCTTGACCACCTTCCCGGAGCTCACCTGTCCTCTGAACACTTCCCTTGGCCTGACCTCCTTCCCGGAGCCCACCTGTTCTCTGAACACTTCCCATGGCCTGACCTGCTTCCCAGAGCCCACCTGTCCTCTGAACACTTCCCGTGGCCTGACCACCTTCCTGGAGCTCACCTGTCCTCTGAACACTTCCCATGGCCTGACCCGCTTCCCAGAGCCCACCTGTCCTCTGAACACTTCCCGTGGCCTGACCACCTTCCCGGAGCTCACCTGTCCTCTGAACACTTCCCGTGGCCTGACTAACTTCCCGGAGCTCACCTGTCCTCTGAACACTTCCCGTGGCCTGACCACCTTCCTGGAGCCCACCTGTCCTCTGAACACTTCCCTTGGCCTGACCACCTTCCTGGAGCTCACCTGTCCTCTGAACACTTCCCACGCCCTGACCACCTTCCTGGAGCTCACCTGTCCTCTGAACACTTCCCATGGCCTGACCCGCTTCCCAGAGCTCACCTGTCCTCTGAACACTTCCCGTGGCCTGACCACCTTCCCGGAGCTCACCTGTCCTCTGAACACTTCCCATGGCCTGACCCGCTTCCCGGAGCTCACCTGTCCTCTGAACACTTCCCGTGGCCTGACCACCTTCCTGGAGCTCACCTGTCCTCTGAACACTTCCTGTGGCCTGACCACCTTCCCGGAGCTCACCTGTCCTCTGAACACTTCCCTTGGCCTGACCTCCTTCCCGGAGCCCACCTGTTCTCTGAACACTTCCCATGGCCTGACCTGCTTCCCAGAGCCCACCTGTCCTCTGAACACTTCCCGTGGCCTGACCACCTTCCTGGAGCTCACCTGTCCTCTGAACACTTCCCATGGCCTGACCCGCTTCCCACAGCCCACCTGTCCTCTGAACACTTCCCGTGGCCTGACCACCTTCCCGGAGCCCACCTGTCCTCCGAACACTTCCCATGCCCTGACCACCTTCCCGGAGCCCACCTGTCCTCTGAACACTTCCCGTGGCCTGACCTCCTTCCCTGAGCTCACCTGTCCTCTGAACACTTCCCATGCCCTGACCACCTTCCTGGAGCCCACCTGTCCTCTGAACACTTCCCATGCCCTGACCACCTTCCTGGAGCCCACCTGTCCTCTGAACACTTCCCAAGAGACCCCGGGGCATGAACCGTCCTAGCCAGGTCGCCATTGCTGGATGTCTTCGCGCAGCATCCATCATTCACCAGCGCCCTCCCTCCCGCTCTTCTCCACAGATGTGGGCGCTTTCTTTGAAGAGGGAATGTGGCTTCGGTACAACTTCCAGGCCTCAGGGAGCACGGGCACCAAGGATGTAGGCGGGCGGATGGAGCCCTCCCCCGATCAGCAGAGTCCATCTCCAGACCTGGCCCATGAGGAGATCCACTTCAGCTTCAGCACCACCAGGGCACCTTGCATCCTGCTCTACGTCAGCTCCTTCACCACCGACTTCCTGGCTGTGCTTGTCAAACCCACAGGTAAGGACACACCGCTGGCTGGATGGTGGCAGCTGGATGGGATCTTCTTTTCACTATGTGGCACTTGGATGCAAACGTAGGACCTTGAATGTGTACAGTTCTGCAGAGTGGGCTCCCCAAAACAATTGTGTTTTTCTTGACACATCAGGGAGATAGAAAGAGGAGAGGAGAGAAGGGAAAGACCCCACAGCTCTGCCCACCCTCCATGGGGCTCCCTGGGTGCTATACCTGGTGCTGAGAGAGGAGAGACCCCACAGCTCTGCCCACCCTCCATGGGGCTCCCTGGGTGCTGTGCAGGGTGCTGAGAGAGGAGAGACCCCACAGCCCTCACCACCCTCCATGGGCTCCCTGGGTGCTGTGCACGGTGCTGAGAGAGGAGACACCCCACAGCCCTGCCCACCCTCCATGGGCTCCCTGGGTGCTGTGCCTGGTGCTGAGAGAGGAGAGACCCCACAGCCCTGCCCACCCTCCATGGGCTCCCTGGGTGCTGTCCATGGTGCTGAGAGAGGAGAGACCCCACAGCCCTGCCCCACCCTCCATGGGCTCCCTGGGTGCTGTCCCTGGTGCTGAGAGAGGAGAGACCCCACAGCCCTGCCCCACCCTCCATGGGCTCCCTGGGTGCTGTCCCTGGTGCTGAGAGAAGAGAGACCCCACAGCCCTGCCCACCCTCCACAGGGCTCCCTGGGTGCTGTGCATGGTGCTGAGAGAAGAGAGACCCCACAGCCCTGCCTACCCTCCACAGGGCTCCCTGGGTGCTGTGCAGGGTGCTGAGCGAGGAGAGACCCCACAGCCCTGCCCACCCTCCATGGAGCTCCCTGGGTGCTGTGCAGGTTGCTGAGAGAGGAGAGACCCCACAGTCCTGCCCCACCCTCCATGGGCTCCCTGGGTGCTTGCCTGGTGCTGATAGAGGAGACACCCCACAGCCCTGCCCCACCCTCCATGGGCACCCTGGGTGCTGTGCATGGTGATGAGAGAAGAGAGACCCCACAGCCCTGCCCACCCTCCATGGGCACCCTGGGTGCTGTGCATGGTGCTGAGAGAAGAGAGACCCCACAGCACTGCCTACCCTCCACAGGGCTCCCTGGGTGCTGTGCAGGGTGCTGAGCGAGGAGAGACCCCACAGCCCTGCCCACCCTCCATGGAGCTCCCTGGGTGCTGTGCAGGTTGCTGAGAGAGGAGAGACCCCACAGCCCTGCCCACCCTCCATGGGCTCCCTGGGTGCTTGCCTGGTGCTGATAGAGGAGACACCCCACAGCCCTGCCCCACCCTCCATGGGCACCCTGGGTGCTGTGCATGGTGATGAGAGAGGAGAGACCCCACAGCCCTGCCCACCCTCCATGGGCTCCCTGGGTGCTGTGCCTGGTGCTGAGAGAGGAGACACCCCACAGCCCTGCCCCACCCTCCATGGGGCTCCCTAGGTGCTGTCCATGGTGCTTTCATATGGTCCTGAGGCTAGAACCCTGGGCTTAATACACAGTACTTATTACACAGTGTGATACCTGGTGAGCTTTCTCTCAACCCCAAGATATCGCGTTGACTATATACACTGTTGGCTTAATTCTTTGAAGACCATGCCTACAAAAATAAAATGAAATCCCATCAATAGAGAGAAAGGGACAGAGAGGAAATAAGTGTCAGTGTGTATAATTATAAAAAGTCTACTGGCCTGAGCCCTGCCCCACTAGGGAAAGATAGAAACCCTTGCAAGGATCCCGGTTCGTGCCCCCAGCTCCCCGCCTGCAGGGGCGTTGTTTCACAAGCAGTGAAACAGGTCTGCAGGTTTCTATCTTTTTCTCTCCCTATCTTCCCATACCCTCCCAATTTCTCTCTATCCTATCCAAAAAAAAAAAAAAATTTAATGGCCATAAGAGCAGTGGATTCATAGTGCCGACACCAAGCCCCAGTGTTAACACTAAAAGCAAGAGAGAGAGAGACAGAGACAAAGGAAGAGAAACAAAAAATAGTTTACTAATGTGATCTGCATTTTCCTCCTGACACAGACTCTTTCTTTCCTCCTTTCTGAGAAACACAGTAGCCGTTCCCCGAGGCACCTCCCACCAAAGGCAGCGCCTGCCTGCCCAGTGTACGCCTTGTTCAGAAGAGTTCCATCTCCCTCTGAAGTTCATACCTAACTGCTCATTCTAACCCCACCATGTTTCGATGACTTCTTCTCTTAAATTCTGATTTCACTTCTGTCCCACGTCGTTTGTTTGGCCCTGGGAGGGAGGACTGTACTGTTATCTGCCTTTCTTTTTCTTTCTTTCTTTTTTTAATTTATTTATTTATTTATTTATTTATTTATTTATAAAATGGAAACACTGACAAGGCCATAGTATAAGAGGGGGACAATTCCCACCCCCAGAGCTCCGTATTCCACTACCTCCCCTGATAGCTTTCCTATTCTTTATTCCTCTGGAAGTATGGACCCAGGGTCATTATGGGGTGCAGAAGGTAGAAGGTCTGGCTTCTATAATTGCTTCCCTGCTGAACATGGGCATTGACAGGTGGATCCATATTCCGAACCTGTCTCTCTCTTTCCCTAGTGGGGAAGGGCTCTGGGGAAGTTGGGCTCCAGGACACATTGGTGGGGTCATCTGCCCAGGGAAGTCTGGTTGGCATCATGGTAACATCTGGAACATGGTGGCTGAGAAAGGTTATCTGCCTTTCTTTTTTGTTTCAATTTTTTTTATAAAAAGGAAACACTGACAAAAAACATAGGATAAGAGGGTTACAACTCCACACAATTTCCACCACCAGAACTCCATATCCCATCCCCTCCCCTCATAGCTTTCTTACTCTATCCCTCTGGGAACATGGACCCAGGTTAATAATGGGATGCAGAAGGTGGAAGGTCTGGCTTCTGTAATTGCTTCTCCACTGAACATGGGCGTTAACAGGTCGATCCATACTCCCAACCTGTCTCTCTCTTTATCTGCCTTTCTTACTAGCTTGCTCCATCTTCCATGAGCAATGAAGTGTTCCTACCATGCGGTCTCCTGCTTACAACAGGTGCCCTGGATGCGTTTGCTGATCGTGATGATGAGCAAGGAGAATAAATCTGTTGAGCACATTATTTGCTGCCGCCAATAAAAGAGCAGTCCTTCCTAACTGCTTTAATTCACTGGGGAGATGAATACGAGAGGCGAGGAGTGAAGTGTCTCTCCATTTTCACAATCCTTTATTTTAATGGACAAACATTAATATTCTCTCCCTCCTTCCTTTTAGCCATTCTCTTGTGTCATTATTAGAAAGGAATAAATATATCCCTTAAGTTTTATTATGGGAGAATATTGCCATTGCTGTTTATAGATCTTCGGGATATATAAATTTAAAGTTCCTTCTCATCTTTTTTTTATCTCAAAGCAAATAATTTCAGTGGCCATTAAGCAGAGCAGTTAGAGAAAATTTTTAAATCAGATTTTCAAAGTCCAGAGAAGCCAAGAAAGAGAAAATGTAGTGGAAACACTTAATACTGTTTTTTAATGAGAAACCGAACATCTAAACATAAAAACACCCACAACAAAGACTTAATATTATGGATAGGATATTATGCTGGGTTTTGCATATGTGCTGTTTCTCTGGTTCTTGTCCTCAAAGGTAGAGCCCTACTGTTCCTCTCTCTTTTTTATTTTATTAATGGTTTAATATTTATTTGCAAAGTTACAGGATAACAGGGGTACAACTTCACACTATTCTCACCACCAGAGTTTTCTGTATCCCCCTTCCCTCCACTGTAAACTACAGAATTCTCCTAAGGTTGCAGACATGGGTTAATTATTTTTTTCTACAGTTATTTGTATATATTCCCCCCCCTTTTTTTTTACCTCCAGGGTTATCACTGGGGCTCAGTGCCAGCACCACAAATCCACTTCTCCTGGTGGCCATTTTCCCATTTTAGTGGATAGGACATAGAGAAACTGAGAGAGAAGGGGAAGATAGGGAGAGAAAAAGGTAGACACTTGCAAATAGGCTTCCCTGCTCATGAAGCTTCTCCCCGCAGGTGGGGAGTGGGGGGGTTTGAGCACACATCCTTGTGCTTAGTACTATGTGTTCTTAACCAGGTGTGCCACTGCCTGTCCCACTCCCCACAATTGTTTTCTGTAGTCCCGTCTTCTCTTCCTTTCCAAGTAACACATAAACCTATTACTACATCCAAATGTCCCTCCCTCTGTTCATCTTTCCCCTATCATTTCTTACTCTCTGGGAGTATGGACCAAAATTCTTTTTGGGGTGCAGAACATGTGAGTTCTGGCTTCTGTTATTGCTTCTCCATTGGACATGGGTGTTAGCAGGTGGATCAATAGAACCAGTCTATTTCTATCTTTCCCTAGTGAGCTAGGGCTCTGAAGAGGTGAGGCCCCAGGACACATCGGTGAGGTCATCTGCCCAGAGAAGTTAGGACCAGGATGAAATCATGATAGTATCTGCAACTTTTGGGCTGAAAAGTTTTAAGATACATAGCAGAACAAAATTATCAATGAACAGGAACCAAAAAGTAGGAATAGAGCAGATGAAAAAAGGGACCTTAGGGTAGAAAGAAGTGTGGGAGACTATTTTAGTTACGTCCCTAAGGGCCCCTAACTATTTTAGGTTTTGAAGTTGATAACTAACATGGACCTTTCCTCTCTTTGTTTCTTAGTCTCAAGAGAACCAACTTTGTTTGCTCTGCAAATGAAGTAAAAAAAACAAAAACAGAAGCTAAACTGTGATAACCATCTTTCTGAATACTGTTGGTCATGATTGGGGAGAAAAGAAAGCTATTTGTGGGGGAAGAATGAGCTGTGACCTAGGGGCACTGAGCTCTGAGCACCTGTGAAACCCGTCTTCCCTTCTTCTTTACATTTGGGTTTGCTGCCACCTTGGACCTAGAATCAAATTCATTGCTTTGTTTGCTTGGCCTCTGCAAAGCCATCCCAAATCCCTTGTATTTCTCTTTTATAAACTGTGCTTATTTTGAATATTGCCAACTCATGATTCTTTCATATGCCAACTGTCACACTTTGCTAATGTCACAAGGCCATCCTGGAACCCTGCACTCTTCCTTCCTTCCTTCCTTCCTCCCTTCCTTCCTTCATTTCTTTCTTTCTTCTTAATTTTCCATTAGTTATTTAATAATGATTAACAAGACTGTAAGATAACAGGGGTACAATTCCATAAAATTTCTACCACCAGAACCACATGTCCCATCCCCTCCATTGGAAGCTTCCCTATTCTTTACCCCTCTGGGAGTATGGACAACAATTCTTTTGGGGATGTAGAAAGTGGAAAGTCTGGCTTCTGTAATTGTTTCTCCTCTGGACATGGGCATTGGCAGGTTGATCCACACCCCCAGCCTGTTTCTATCTTTCCCCAGTGAGGCAGAGCTCTGGGGAGGTGAGGTTCCAGGACACATTGATGAGGTTATCTGCCCAGGGAAGTCAGGATGGAATCATAGTAAAGTCTTCAACTTGGTGGATAAAAGGCAGTAAGATATAGAGTAGGACAAAGTGTTTAATAAACAGGAACCCGGTGGTAGAAATATAGCAGATGAAATTAGGAGTCTTCATGTGGGAAGAAGCTAGAAAGTCTAGTTTAAATGAGTTCAGCTAGAAAGTTCCCAGCTGAGTATGGACTGACCAGTCAATGCCCATGTTCAGCAGGGAAGCAATTACAGAAGCCAGACCTTCCACCTTCTGCAACCCACAATGACCCTGGGTCCATACTCCCAGAGGGATAAAGAATAGGAAAGCTATCAGGGAAGGTGATGGGATACAAAGTTCTGGTGGTGGGAATTTTGTGGAGTTGTACCCCTTTTATCCTATGGTTTTGTCACTGTTTCCTTTTATAAAAAGAGAGAGAGAGAGAAGAAAAGAAAAGAAAAGAAAAGAAAAGAAAAGAAAAGAAAAGAAAAGAAAAGAAAAGAATGAACAGAGCTCATCAGAGCCCCCTCCATGCTTGAAGCATCTGCCAGGCTGGTCAGTGGATGGGAAAATCAGAATTTTATCAGTCATAACAGTTCACATGGAACAGGATGCAACTCCAGACTGTGTCTCTAAAATAGTGTTTTATTGGCTTCTGGGGACTGGGTATCTTCTTTCCTATCTTTTGGAGATAGCTCTACTTAAGAGAGAAAAAAAAAATGTTCAAGGAAGTAGGATCATATTCCTGTTCTCAGACACTGTTCTGGAAAAGGAGCCAAAAGTGTTTCCAACAGGTTGGCAACAATACAATTCTAGATTTAAAAGAGAGAAAGGAAGAAAGAAAGAAAGAAAGAAAGAAAGAAAGAAAGAAAGAAAGAAAGAAAGGGAGGAAGAAAGAAAGGAAGAGAAAAAGAAAGTTCCTAGCTGTGACCATGGACTGCCAGTTCAGACTAACAGGTCACATAAGCTCCTGTGCGAAATATAAATATATATGGCTGAATATGAATATATATGAGAAGTCAGAGGAAGTTGTGGGGGGAGCAACCTTCACATGAACTCTGGAGGGCTGGGAGGTGACTTAGTGGGCAGAGTGCACCTGTTACCATACCTGAGACTGGAGGCTCAGTCCTCAGCACTACTGGGAGCACTGTGGACAGCACCAGCAGAGTACCATGGATGATGAAGCAGTGCTTTGGTCTTGCTGTCTCTTGCTTTAGAACATAAAGACTAGCTGTCACAGAGATGATGTGATGGTACAGCTCAGGACTTGTGTGCATAAGGTCCTGTGTTCCATCCCCCATGTAGGTCAGGAGAGTGATGCCATAGTTCACTCCCCTTGTAAAAAAAAAAAAAAAAAGATGATCGATAGATAGATAGATAGATAGATAGATAGATAGATAGATCAATAGATAGATGATAGAAAGATGATGGATGATAGATTGATAGATGATAAATGATATAGATGATTGATATATAGATAGATGATGGATGATAGATTGATAGATGATATAGATAATTGATAGATAGATGATAGATCAATGATAGAAGATATACAGATGGATGATAGAGATAGATAATAAATAATAGATATGATAGAATTAACAGATAGATGATAGATAGTAGATATACAGATGGATAATGGATGGATAGATAGATAGATAGATAGATAGATAGATAGATAGATAGATGATAGATAATAGAGGTAGATGATACAGATAGATGGCAGAGAGTAACAGATAGAAGGATGGATGGATGGACGGATGGGTAGATAGATATACAGATGAGTGATAGATTATAGATAATAGATATAGATGGATGATAGAGATTAATAGATAGATAGATAGATAGATAGATAGATAGATAGAAGATACAATATTTTTGCAAATTAATAATAAAGCCTTGAGCCACTATATGACCGGGTCTCCCTCCCCCTCCTGCAGGGAGCCTGCAGGTGCGGTACAGCCTGGGAGGCACGCGGGAGCCCTTCAACCTCGACGTGGAGCACAGGAACATGGCCAACGGGCAGCCCCACAGCGTGAACATCACCCGCCGGGAGAGGACCATCCTGCTCAAGGTAGGCACATGTGTGCGGGTGCCCTCCAGATGCGCCAAGGGGTCTCATTCCTGCAGACACAGGGCCCTGGGTTTCTCTTAGTTTGGTTTGGAGCCTCAGTACAGGTGGAAAAGACGCTTGTTGCCCCTTCTTCTATAGATGCCTACCTAGTGCAGTGGGGAGCTACAGCATGCTTGCAGGTGAAGTGTGAAAGTGGCCTGTGGATTATATTATCTGTTAATTCAATTTAATTTTGTTGCCACTAGAATTATCACTGGAGCTTGGGGCCTACACATGAATCCACCACTCTGGGCAGCCATTTTCCCCTTTTTTAAAAACTTCCTTTCTATGTTATTGGGATAGGACAGAGAAAAATTGAGAGGGGGGAGGAGGAGATAGGGAGAGAGAAAGACAGACAGCTACAGACCTGCTTCACTGCTCATGAACCTTCCCTCCTTTAAGTGGGGAGCACGGGCTCAAACCCTGGTCCTTGTGTATGGAAAAGCGTGCACTCAACCAGATGCACCACCACCTGACTTTTTCCTTCTCCTTTTTGATTAGCAATTTAACAGAGTTTCAAATGTATAAGATTCCAGGGATAAAATGCCACACCCACCCATACAGTGTAAGTATCAGTGAAAGTCACCACAACTTCCACTGACTTCTCACCCTGCACCCAGTCACCACCGCAGTTCTTGCAAAGTCCAAGAAACAACTTGGATATGTTTTTAAATGCAAGTTGATTTGTTTGAATCATCTATATTCCACAGATGAACAAAACCATCCAGGGACTGTCCTTCACCTCTTTACTTTTTTAAGTCCCTTAACTGTCATAATCTATTATTTCACCGATGGATGAAACCAAACAGTTATTTCCCCTTTACTTATTTCACTTAAGATAATCATAATCACCTCCAGGACCACTTATTTTGTCCAAGGGAGAGGGAAGAATAAATGTTTCCTTTGTCTATTCTTGAAAGATTTTTCCTCCTTTTTCAACCCTCCTTTATCCATAACTCCATTTTTTTTCTCTCCACATACTCAGATGTCTGAAGCCCCTGTGTTTCTTTCCCAGGAAAGGTTATTTTGGGTTCCCTGACCTGTTTCTTTCATCCTGTCAACACACTGTGAATAACTACACATTATGTCTATCTCAGTGGATGCTTTGCCTTAAAAAAAAAAAATCCTAAAAACACAAGTCTCCCTCCCGAATCTCTGTCACTTCCATCACACAAAGGGCTGTTTTGTTAGACACTCAGATTTTATTTCAGGTTCACTGATTGTCCCTCCCATCCCACCACTGATGTTTACAATGAAGAAACCAGCGGTGGGGGGTGAGGGGGAGAGACCATGAATAAAACATCACATAAGGAAGTCTCCCTGGGAACTAAGGCATAAGATCAAGGATGGGAACTGTCACCGCATTCTCTAGAAGGAGTTCAAAATAGATGCCTGTCAAGCAAAAGAACAGCAGGGAATGCTGTTTTGTCAGTGGAGTGGAGTGTCCTTTAGCAGGGGTTCAGTGACTCCCAGACCTCATTCAGATGCAACTGGTCACCCAGGAAAGTTCAGGTTGCAATAAAAAGACAGACTTCCCTGTCTCTTCCTGAGAACCACTGGACGTCAGGTTCATAATTCAATGGGCATTTTATGCCTGGCCTTTGTCAGAAAGTGCTAGATAGAGGCTGTTTGTTTGTTTGTCTGGTTGGTTGGTTGGTTGGTTGGTTGGTAGGCTCGCAGGCTGGTTGGTTGGTTGGTTAGTTGGTTGGTTGGTTGGTTGGTTGGTTGGTTGGTAGGCTCGCTGGTTGGTTGGTTGGTTGGTTGGTTGGTTGGTTGGTTGGTTGGTTGGTTGGTAGGCTGGCTGGTTGGTTGGTTGGTTGGTTGGTTGGTTGGTTGGTTGGTTGGTTGGTTGGTTTGTAGTGATTTAAAAAGTATTTACAAAAGGATTAACTAACAGGTATAATTCCATAGCATTCCCATCACCAGAGTTCTGTGTCCCTATTCCCTCCATTGGAAACTGCAGTGGTTGTCCCAAGGTCACAGAGATGGGCCGACTCTTATTTCTGTGACTCACTGTCTGTCTATAAATATATTTAACCTTTTTTTCTGCCTTGAGTTCCTTTCTAAGTCACACTTAAACCTGTTACTACTTCCAAGTGTCCTTTCTTTCTTCCTCCTCTCTCTCAGGATCCTGATGGAATTGAGGTTCAGAGCCCTCTGGTCATCTTCCCCTGACATTTCTCCCTCTTGGGGAGTATAGACCAAAATTCTCTATGAGGTGCAGAAGGTGGGGGTTGTGGATTCTGTAATTGCTTCCTCACTAGACATGGGCATTGGCAGGTGGATCCATCCCCCCAGCTTTTTTCTATCTTTCTCTAGTTGGGTAGGACTATGGAGAGGTGAGGTTCTGGGCCACATTGGTGATTTCATTCACATTGTAGGCTTCTTACTAAAGAAACCCTCAACCACTGGACCTCTGACTAAGTCATCAATAATGTGAATAATAATTTTTATTGTTGTCCTATCATTGTTTACTAAGTCACATCACTATCACCCAAGGTCCACACAGATGGTACCTGGACTTCTTCTTGGTCAATGCTCATTCTATGAACTTGAGAAAATATTATCTTTATTGGATAGAGAGAGTCAAAAATCAAGAGGAAGTGGGTGATAGAGAGGGAGAGAGACAGAAACACCTGTGGTACTGGATCCCCACCAGCAGGGGAGATGCTTCACAAATGGTGATATAGGTCTATAGGTGTCTTTCTCTCTCCCATTCTATCTCCCCCTCCTCTCTCAGTTTCTCTCTGTCCTATCCAATAAAATGGAGATATGGCCTCCAGGAGCAGTGGGTTTCTAGTGCTGGCACTGAGCCCCAGTGATGTCCCAGAGGCTCAGATGTTCAGTCACTGGCACTACTATAAGAGAGAGCTGATAAGTTCTCGGGTAAGAAAAACAAAAGACAATCATGATTATGTCTTCATGATGGGATTATACATGGTTTAATTTATTTCTTTCTTCCTTTCTTTTATTTATTTATTTTGCCTTCAGGGTTATTGCTGGAGCTCAGTGCTAGCACTACAAATTCTCTACTCCTGGCAGCCATTTTTCCATTTTATTGGATAGGACAGAGAGAAATTAAAAGAGGAGGGGAAGAGAAAGATAGACACCTGCAGACCAATTTGTGAAGTGACTCCCCTGCATGTGGGGAGCCTGGGGCTCTAACCAGGATCCTTGTGTAGGTCCTAGAGCTTTGTACTATGTGTGCTTAAGCAGGTGCACTACCACCTAGCCCCCTAATAATTTCTAACTAAAAGTTACTTCCTATCAAAGAACCAAATTAAATTTGATTCAAAGGTGAGCTTGTGCAGAACATATAATGATGCCTTTGGGAGGAAGGTGAGATTGTATATGTTGATACAAATCTAGGTGCCCATTGTCTATAATATATAGATGATGTTTTTCAGGGTTTCCTGAATTTTCAAAAGCAGGTTGATGCTCTGAGCAGGCTTTAGTGAAAGCTAACACTACATTAATTTGCATTCCCTGAGCACTAGTCATCTGAAACGGTGCTGAGCACTTGAGGGAAATTGACCTTGGATGAAACATTAGCTGCCAAAAAAACAAAGTACTCAATCTCCCCTTCAGTGATGAAGGATTGACTTTGGGAGTTGTCAGACACCAGAGCAAGCCAGAGCCCAAGACAGCCCTCAAGCGCTGTCACTTATGAAGACTCAGCACCATACCAGGGAAGAGAGCTAAAGGCTTCTTACCTGTCCAAATGTAGAACAATCCTCCCTCCCACCCCCAGGCAGGCAGAGAGGCCCTGGGAAAGCATTAGCATTCCAATCAACATGAGTCCAAGACTAGAACATGGCAAGGGCTCATTTCCAACTCTCTTGTTACCAGTCCTTTCCTCTGACTGCCCTTCCTCTTGCACCAGCCACATTGTGGAAGGGACCAAGGTTATTTCAAGGGAGACTCACAGGTGATTGGCAATGGAGTAAAGACTTAAAGGTCTTAAAAAATAGGTCTTTGGGGAGCTGGGAGATAGCTCATCCTCTAGAATACAGACTGTGCAATTGTGTGATGCCCAGAATTGGAGGCCCAGTACCATGGACAGTACCAAGGGACCTCCATGGATGGTGGGGCAGGGCTGAGGTGTCTCTCTTCTTGGTCTTTCAAAATTAAATTTAATTTAATTTAAAAGGAGGAGAATAATGGAAAAAATTAGACCTGTGAGGCCACTCAGTAGTATCACACATATTCATAGTTCAAGATTTATTCCCTGGTGTTATATAGAAAAAGTAAAGTAAAATAAAATAAAATAAAATAGTAGGGTCTTAAGACCAGGGGAAAATGGGACATAGTTATCCTGGTCAAGATGTCATGCATAAATTTGGCTTTGAACTTATCAACCAGAAGTATATAGCTCCTAGAATAAAAGACACCAGTTCCTTCATAAAATGAACATCTTCTAGGGTCTGGTCAGTGGTGCACCCAGTTAAGTGTACATAGTAAGTACTAAGTGCAAGGACCCGAGCAAGGATTCGGATTCGAGCTCCCAGCTACCCACCTGTAGGGGGTTGCTTCACAAGTGGTGAAGCAGGTCTACAGGTGTCTATCTTTCTCTCCCCTCCTTATCTCCCCCTCCTCTCTCAATTTCTCTCTATCCTGTCGAATAAAATGGAAAAAATGGCCACCAGGAGCAGTGGATTCATAGTGCTCACACCGAGCCCCAGCGATAATCCTGGAGGCAAAAAAAGAACATCTTTGGGGGCAGGTGGTGACACACCTGGTTGATCACACATATTACAGTACATCTTGACCCAGGTTCGAGCCCCTGGTTCCCACCTGCAGGGGGAAAGCTTCACAAGTGGTGAAGCAATGCTGCAGGTGTCTCTCTGTCTCTCTCCCTCTCTATTACCCCCTTCCCTCTCAAGTTCTGACTGTCTCTATCCAACAAATAGAGATTTTTTAAAAAGTTAAAAAAAAAAAAAGACTAGGGGCTATGTACTTCCAGTATATAGCATAAGACTTGTTATGTGGTATGGTTTAATAAATGTTTATTCAACTCAAAAAAAAAGAACATCTTCCTATCTCATTTTTTGGGTTTTTTTTTGTTTTGTTTTGCCTTCTTTTGTACCAAGTGTCATATTAACTAGCCCAAAGGACAGCTGGCCACCACATGGCTCCTTTAACTATGTCACATGCATGAAAGAACTCACACCTGTTCACTTGTTGGTGTTTCCTGAGTTCCAGACACTGTGTTAAACAAACACATCACACACACACACACACACCTCTCACTTCATCCTCTGCACAACTGATGAGGTGTAGAATATCACTGCCTTCATTTTTGTCTGTTATTTGTTTGCTTTGTTCAATTTTTTGTTTTTGCCGAGAGCACCACTCAGCTCCTGCTTCTGGTAGTACTGGGGTACCAAACCACTGAACTACCTCCCTGAACCAGTATTCTCATTTTAGAGAACTGGAAACTTAAGCCCATACTTCCGTGTAAGAAAGCAACAAGAAGCAAAAGTCTTGTCTGAACTTGGTTTGATCACACTCCGAGCTGATAACACTCTGGGTCTCTGTCTTGTTTAGAGATGTCTAGAAGGATGATCCCAAAATTGAGAAAGAACCTACCTCTGGGGGCTTCCCTTTACCCTCTTGTTACCCCTAGAATATACACTGGATAGTAGATTTGCATAACTGTCTATTCTTGCTATCCCTTGTTTCTTTTCTCTTTCTTCTTCCCTGGGATTTGGTTACTATTTTTTCACAGACTGGAGAAATTGTTTGGCTAACTGGTAGTGATTAAACTGCTTCAATACTTGCTTCAGTTGCTACTGTAATTCCTGAGGTTGGTGAGTGCAATTGTCATAAAGGTATTTAGTACAGTGTTGCTTGTGCTCAAGACACAACAACTGAGGAACAACAGAGCATAAAAAAAGAAACACATAAATCAAAAAAATGGGTAGATCAAAAACAAATAAAACTGCTACTCCAATGAATGAAGACAAGAGCCCAGAAGAAACTACAAATCAGCCAGAAGTAACCATAGATAAGAAAAGTATGCAAGCAATAATAAACTTATTAATCACAGAAATGAAAACAACATTGGAGGAAAGGAATGGCAGTATTAGGGAAACAACAGTTGAGACCCCCAAGGAAAATACTGATTATCTTGAGGCAATTAGAGAACTGAAAGCTGAAATAGTTCTAATGAAGAAAGAAGCTGAGGCAAGGGAAAGCAGACTAACAGAAGCAGAAAACAGAATTAGTCAGACAGAGGATGAGTTAGAGAAAACTAAGAAAGAGGTGAAAGAGCTTAAAAAGAGATGGAGAGACACTGAAAACAACAACAGAGACATATGGGATGATCTCAAAAGAAGTAACATTCATATAATTGGCCTGCCAGAGGAGGAAAGAGAGGAAGGGGAAGCAAATATTCTAGAGGAAATAATAGAAGAAAACTTCCCAGACCTGAATAACAGAAAGGACATCAAGATTCAAGAGGCCCAGAGAGTCCCAAACAGAATCAACCCAGATCTGAAGACACCAAGACACATCATAGTCACAATGAGAAGAAGTAAGGATAAAGAAAGGATCCTAAAGGCTGCAAGAGAGAAACAAAAAGTCACATACAAGGGAAAACCCATAAGATTATCTGCAGACTTCTCCACTCAAACTCTAAAAGCCAGAAGGGAATGGCAAGATATCTATCGAGCCCTGAATGAAAAAGGGATTCAACCAAGAATAATATATCCTGCTAGACTTTCATTCAAACTAGATGGAGGGATCAAAACCTTCTTAGACAAACAACAGTTAAAGGAGGCAACCATCACCAAGCCGGCCCTGAAAGAGGTTCTAAAAGACCTCTTATAAACAAGAACATCTCTATAATACTTGCAATATATCAGAGAAAACAAAAAAAAAATTTTGAACAATGACACTATAATACATTAAATCCATAATATCAATAAATGTCAATGGCTGAAACTCACCCATCAAAAGGCACAGAGTTGGGGGATGGATCAGAAAACATAATCCAACCATATGCTGCTTGCAAGAATCCCATCTGTCACAACAAGATAAACACAGATTTAAAGTGAAAGGATGGAAAACTATCATACAGGCTAACGGACCACAAAAAAGGGTAGAAACAGCCATTCTCATCTCAGATACGATAGATTTTAAATTAAATAAAGTAATAAAAGATAGGCAAGGACATTACATAATGATTAGAGGATCAATCAGCCAAGAAGACTTAACAATCATTAACATCTATGCACCCAATGAGGGACCATCTAAATACATCAAGCACTTACTGAAAGAATTTCAAAAATACATCAATAGTAATACAATAATAGTGAGAGACTTCAATACCCCACTCTCACACTTTGACAGATCAACAAAGCAGAGAACCAACGAGGATACAAGAGAATTGAATGAAGAGATTGACAGACTAGACCTCTTGGACATTTTCAGAGTCCTTCACCACAAAAAACTGGAATACACCTTCTTTTCAAATCCACATAACACATACTCAAGGATAGACCACATGTTAGGCCACAAAGACAACATCAATAAATTCAAGAACACTGAAATCATCCCAAGTATCTTCTCAGGCCACAGTGGAGTAAAACTAACATTTAACAACAAACAGACAATTATTAAAAGTCACAGAATCTGGAAACTAAACAACATACTCCTTAACAACCACTGGGTCAGAGATTCACTCAAGCAGGAAATTCAAATGTTCCTGGAAACAAATGAAAATGAAGACACAACCTATCAAAATATTTGGGACACAGCGAAAGCAGTACTGAGAGGGAAACTTATAGCCATACAATCACATATTAAACACCAAGAAGAAGCTCAAATGAACGGCCTTGCTGCACACCTCAAGGACTTAGAGGAAGAGGAACAAAGGAACCCTAAAGCATCCAGAAGGACAGAAATCACTAAAGTTAGAGCAGAAATAAACAACATGGAAAATAAAAGAACCATACAAAAGATCAATGAAGCCAAATGTTGGTTCTTTGAAAGATTAAACAAAATTGACAAACCCCTAGCCAGACTCACCAAACAAAAAAGAGAGAAGACTCAAATTAATAGAATTGTAAACAATGGAGGAGAAATCACAACTGACACCACAGAAATCCAGAGAATCCTGCGTAACTTCTATAAAGAACTATACGCCACCAAGCTAGAGAATCTGGAAGAAATGGAACAATTCCTAGAAGCATATGCCCTTCCAAAACTGAACCAAGAACTACAAAACCTAAATGCACCAATCACAGACAAAGAAATTGAAACCATTATTAAGAACCTTCCCAACAACAAAAGTCCTGGACCAGATGGCTTCACAAATGAATTCTACAAAACTTTCAGGAAACAGTACCCATACTTCTTAAGCTTTTCCATAAGATTGAAGAAACAGGAATACTCCCTTCCACCTTCTATGAAGCCAACATCACCCTGATACCAAAAGCTGATAGGGACAGAACAAAAAAGGAAAACTACAGACCAATATCTCTGATGAACATCGATGCCAAAATATTAAACAAGATCTTGGCCAGCCAGATACAGCAGCATATCAAAAAGATTGTTCATCACGACCAAGTGGGATTCATCCCAGGAATGCAAGGCTGGTTCAACATCCATAAGTCAATCAATGTCATTCACCACACCAATAAAAGCAAAGCCAAAAACCACATGATTATCTCAATAGATGCAGAGAAAGCCTTTGACAAAATCCAACAGCCATTCATGCTCAAAACTCTACAAAAAATGGGAATAGATGGGAAATTCCTCAAGATAGTGGAGTCTATATATAGCAAACCTACAGCCAACATCATACTCAATGGACAGAAGCTGAAAGCATTCCCCCTCAGATCGGGGACTAGACAGGGCTGTCCACTGTCACCGTTACTCTTCAACATAGTATTGGAAGTTCTTGCCATAGCAATCAGGCAAGAGAAAGAAATCAAAGGAATACAGATTGGCAGGGAAGAAGTCAAGCTCTCACTATTTGCAGATGATATGATAGTATACATAGAAAAACCTAAAGAATCCAGCAGAAAACTACTGGAAGTTATTAGGCAATATAGCAAGGTATCAGGCTACAAAATCAATGTACAAAAATCAGTGGCATTTCTTTATGCAAACACTAAATCTGAAGAAGATATCCAGAAATCACTCCCATTTACTGTTTCAGCAAAATCAATCAAATACCTAGGAATAAAGTTGACCAAAGAAGAGAAAGACTTGTATACTGAAAACTATGAGTCGTTACTCAAGGAAATAGAAACTGATACCAAGAAATGGAAAGACATCCCATGCTCATGGATTGGAAGAATAAATATCATCAAGATGAATATTCTCCCCAGAGCCATATACAAATTTAATGCAATACCCATCAAAGTTCCACCAAGCTTCTTTAAGAGAATAGAACAAACACTACAATCATTTATCTGGAACCTGAAAACACCTAGAATTGCCAAAACCATCTTAAGGAAAAGAAACAGAAATGGAGGCATCACACTCCCAGACCTTAAACTATATTATAAAGCCATCATCATCAAAACAGCATGGTACTGGAACAAAAGTAGGCACACAGACCAGTGGAACAGAATTGAAAGCCCAGAAATAAATCCCCACACCTACGGACATCTAATCTTTGATAAGGGGGCCCAAAGGATTAAATGGAAAAAGGAGGCTCTCTTCAATAAATGGTGCTGGGGAAACTGGGTTGTAACATGCAGAAGAATGAAATTGAACCACTTTATCTCACCAAAAACAAAAATCAACTCCAAATGGATCAAAGACCTAGATGTCAGACCAGAAACAATCAAATACTTAGAGGAAAACATTGGTAAAACACTTTCCCATCTACACCTCAAGGACATCTTTGATGAATCAAACCCAATTGCAAGGAAGACTAAAGCAGAAACAAACCAATGAGACTACATCAAATTGAAAAGCTTCTGCACATCCAAATAAACTATTAAACAAACAGAGAGACCCCTCACAGAATGGGAGAAGATCTTCACATGCCAGACATCAGACAAGAAACTAACCACCAAAATATATAAAGAGCTCAATAAACTTAGCACCAAAAAAGTAAATGACCCCATCGAAAAATGGGCAGAGGATATGAACAAAACATTCACCCCAGAGGAGATCCAAAAGGCTAACAAACATATGAAAAACTGCTCCAGGTCACTGATTGTCAGAGAAATGCAAATTAAGACAACACTAAGATACCACCTCACTCCTGTAAGAATGGCATACATCAAAAAGGACAGCAGCAACAAATGCCGGAGAGGATGTGTGGACAGAGGAACCCTTTTACATTGCTGGTGGGAATGTAAATTGGTACAGCCTCTGTGGAGAGCAGTCTGGAGAATTCTCAGAAGGCTAGACATGGACCTTCCATATGATCCAGTAATCAAAAAGAGGTGTGTACTCCTATGTTCATAGCAGCATAATTCATAATAACTAAAACCTGGAAGCAATCCAGGTGCCCAACAACAGATGAGTGGCTGAGAAAGCTGTGGTATATATACACAATGGAATACTACTCAGCTATCAAGAACAATGAACCCACCTTCTCTGACCCATCTTGGACAGAGCTAGAAGGAATTATGTTAAGTGAGCTAAGTCAGAAAGATAAAGATGAGTATGGGATGATCCCACTCATCAACAGAAGTTGAGTAAGAAGATCTGAAAGGGAAAGTAAAAGCAGGGCCTGATCAAATTGTAAGTAGGGCACCAAAGTAAAAACCCTGTGGTGAGGGGAAGACATGCAGCTTCCTGGGCCAGTGGGGGGTGGGAGTGGGTGGGAGGGATGGGTCACAGTCTTTTGGTGGTGGGAATGGTGTTTGTGTACACTCCTAGTAAAATGTAGTCTTTCTTTCTTTTTTTGAGCAGTGGGGTAGAGGAGTGAGGGCAGGTGGAGCAGAGCAGGGGGTATCCATAGGATAAGAGGGGAACAACTCCACACAGTTCCCACCACCAGAACTCAGTATCCCACCCCCTCCCCTGATAGCTTTCCTATTCTCTATCCCTCTGGGAGTATGGACCCAGGGTCATTGTGGGGTGTAGAAGGTGGAAGGTCTGGCTTCTGTAACTGTTTCCCCACTGAACATGGGCGTTGACAGGTCGATCCATAATCCCAGCCTGCCTCTCTCTTTCCCTAGTGGGGTAGGGCTCTGGGGAAGCGGGGCTCCAGGACACAGTGGTGGAGTCGTCTGCCCAGGGAAGTCTGGTTGACGTCATGGTAGCATCTAGAACCTGGTGGCTGAAAAAAGAATTAACACAGAATAGGGGGGGAAAGCAAGGACACTCAGAGGTAGTAACAGATGTAGGGGTGACTTAGAAAGGAAGGACCATAGGAAAAAAATGGACTATTAATATATGATGGAAAGATAGATAGATAGATAGATACATAGATACATAGATACATAGATAGATAGTTTTAGAATCAGCCCATATCTGTGACCTTGGGAGAACTACCGCAGTTTCTAATAGAAGGGCTGGGGCCCCTTCCAATGGAGGCACACCAAGGCATGGGGACACAGAACTCTGATAGTGGGAACTATATGGAATTATGCCTCTTCTATCTCAAGGCTTTATAAATTAATATTAAATCACTAATAAAAAATTAATTAAAAAACAAAATAACATAATTCAGAGAGAGGAAGAGACAGACAGAGCTAGATACCACCCACTCTCCTTGGTACACACAGGCGGTACTGAGTCTCAAACCCAGGGCCGCACGCACACCAAGGCATGTGATTGTACCAGCTGAACGCTTCTCTTCTCTGTTTTTCATGAGCCTAAGCAACCATGTTTGAAGAGGGTAGAGGCTGAGAAGGACTAAGATAGAAATGACCTCAATCTCCCAAGGTTGCAGACATGGGTTAACTGTCACCCACACAGCTGCCTGTCTACATTTTTACATCATTGTCCCTTTTTGCTTCCAGGTCCCATCCTCTCTTCCCCTACAAGCCACTTATGACCCTATTACTACATCCAAATGTCCCTCCCTTTTTCCTCCTCTCTCTGAGGGTCCTGATGGAGCTGGAGTTCAGAGCCCTCTTTTCCTCCAATCATTTCTCCCCCACTGGGAGTATGGATCAAAATTGGTTTTGGGGTGCAGATGGTGGGAGTTCTGGCTTCTGTCATCGCTGCTCTGCTGGACATGGGTGTTGGCAGATGGATCCACACCACCCAGCCTGTTTCTGTCTTTCCCTAGTGGGGCCGGCGCTCTGGGTAGGTGGGGTTCCAGGACACACTGATGAGATTGTCTGCACAGAGAAGTCAGGATGGCATCATGGTAGCATCTGCGACTTGGTGTCTGGAAGGTGACAGGACATAAAGTGAGACAAAATGGTTAATGAACAGGAACCAAAAAGTAGCAACAGAGAAGATGAGAATAAGGATCTTAGGGTGGAAGGAAGCTAGGAAGTCTATTTTAGGCATGTTCCTAGGGGCCCACGACTATGGTATTTTTGCTTGAGTTTAATAGCTAGCATGAAGTTGAATAAAAGTATTGTCTGAGAGAATGGTGTCATTGTAGATAAAAGGGGCTAGAAAATTGGATTAGGGCAGAGAGCAGCTCCCATTCTTGAAAAAATTCTGTGAATAAAGTGGTCTGTTTACCTCCATCCATATATATATATATACTATATTAATATATATTATATATATATAATCTGTCGGTTCAGGCTAAGCTAGCTTCATGGTCGGGAGACAGAGACGACCAGAGACTCATGGCTGAGCTGTATGCAGTTTAGTCTTTATTCATGTGGAACGCAGCGCAATCTAAGCTATCTCTAATCACAATCTTGTCCTTCTCTCTCCTGCATCTCTCTCTCCCCCGGCGGAAGAGTCAGGAACCAAGGAAATACATGTACGTTAGGGGGCGGGGAGAAGGAAGAAGCACGGACCAGCAAGGACTAAACCAAAATTTCCCGGAGGCAGGGGGAGTGAGACCAAACAGAATGACCATGTGAACAGACCACAACGTCAAGCAATGTAGCAGAAGGGGTCCCAGAAGCAGAACTAGAAGCCTACCAACAATAATCACCAGAGCCGGTGTGAGCTCTGAGTCCCCATTGGTCTGAGCTCACAGCTCATGTCACAGCTGGGAACACTGTAGGCTGCACTCATTTCAGGACCTGTCTTCCTTGAGTGGCAGGGCCGGACACCCCAACCTCCCTTTGGAGACTGGGGCAGTCTCTATCATCTCTGCATTATGATGAGTGCAAGGTCCTGGAGAGGTCCACAGGAGGGCTTATGATGATGTTCCTGAAAGAAGTGTCCAGTGGTGGTGCAGAGAGGGGTCCGTTAGCGTGGAAACCTGTTTTCAAAATACACCATTTCTTATTGTATTTATTGTCCCTTTTCTTTATTTTGTCTTCTCTTTCCCCCACTTTTTTTTTCTTGCCTCCTGGAAAGTCATTTTACAGTTTATCAAAATGTGTTTGGCCTAGAGTTCTTCTGAGAAAATACCTCCTGTGAAATAATTCATTCACCCGTGTTAGAGAAATGATTATCTAAATTACCCACAACCTGTAAATGATTAAAGTCAGGAAAGTGACTTTAATAGAAAAGTACATAAATCCAGGAGCTCTCCTTAGCCTCCACCTCTTAAAGGAAAGCTGGGTGTAAAATGACTAGCTCCTGGTTCACATGTTGACTTTTCAGAGCTTTGTAATTCTCTTTAGAGATCTTGTGTGCAGATCCAAACAGAAACCTCAGAGTCCTAAATAGTTTCTGGCCAGATTCTTTAAACAATAATAATAATCAGTTCTCTAGTGTTGTGGTCTGGGAGGTGGCACAGTGGATAAAGCATTAGGCTCTCAAACATGAGGTCCTGAATTCAATCCCCAGAAACACATGTACCAGAGTGATGTCTGGTTCCTTCTCTCCATATCTCTCTCTCTCTCTTTCTCTCTCTCTCTCCTCCTATTTTCTTCCTGAATAAATAAAATCTTTTAAAAAAGAAAAAAAATTGTACTGCTTGAGCTGCCCCTACTAGAAAAGGCTTTGAAATTAATGTTCTTGAGATTCGGGTGGTAGCACAGTGGGTTAAGTGCACGTGGCACAAAGCGCAAGGACCGGCGTATAGATCCAGGTTCGAGTCCCCAGTTCCCCACCTATAGGAGAGTCACTTCACAGGTGGTGAAGAAGGTCTGCAGGTGTCTTTCTCTTCCCCTCTGTGTCTCCCCCTCCTCTCTCCATTTCTCACCATCCTATTTAACAATGATGACATCAGTAACAATAATAATAATGACTACAACAACAATGAAAAACAACAAGGGCAACAAAAGGAAAAATAAATAAATAAAATTTTAAAATAATTTTAAAAAAAGAAATTAATGTTCTTAAAGAAATTCCTTATCGGGGCCAGGTGGTAGTGCACCTGGTTGAGGGCACATGTTACAATGAACAAGGACGCAGGTTCAAGCCCCTTGTCTCCACCTGCAGGGGGAAAGCTCCAAAAATGATGAAGCAGGACTACAGGTATCTCTCTGCATCTCTTCCTCTCTATATTCCCCTTCCCTCTCAGTTTCTGACTGCCTCTATCCAATAAATAAATAAAGACAATAAAAAAATTTTAAAATAAATGTCATATCAGCTGTGAGAGTCTCTCCTCTCAATCATTGCTATTTGTATATATATATATATATATATATATATATATATATATGTATATATATATATATGTATATATATATATATATATAGAGAGAGAGAGAGAGAGAAATTCATCGCTACAAAAATCAGGAATCTTTTTCTAAACACTTTATGCTCTAAGTAGTACTCAGCTTTGCTCCAGTAGGTGGAGTATCAGACAATGGAGAGTAGATTAACATTTGAAAGCTAATTTTTCTCCTTTTACTATTTTGAGAGATTTGGGGAGGGCAGAAGACATAAATCACTTAATGGGCTCACTAATTCTTTTAATTGCCTCCGTACAGTGAGATTTCAACTGCACGAAGGCCTGAAGAAGCAGAGAGGGTGCTGATTGCATTACCATAATAGCAGCACCGTCATGACAATAGGCAGAAGTGCTTCTAATACCTCTCATTTTAAAATTGCTTATCAAGGCATAAATGGAAGCTCCTGACATCTTTGCAAAGAGAAATCATCTGCATGCACAGCCATGAGGGTGCTGCTTCTAGGTCTTTTTCTGATTCAGGTCTTGAGCATTTGGGGGGGATGAAATATATATATACATATACGTATCCTGTGAATGGACTGGTGGCTCTAGATCCAACCTGTCACTTTGGGTCTCTGCACCTGAGCAGATCCAGGATCTCTTCCAGGAAGGCCACCTCCTCCTCTTCTACCCTTGTTCCAAAAGGGCAGTTGATCAGTTGGGTCTGAGGTACCTCTCTCTCTGTGTGTCTCTCAGAAACCCCTAACTTTGTTTGACTTTACCAACACTCTCTTCATAAGGAATATTGCTGAGATATATGAATATGAGGATATGGGACTTAGAATTGAAAGGTAAAGAAAATAGAGTGGGAGACTTCTGGAGGTGGGATTACAGGAGCAGCAGCTGTTTTTCTCTCCTCTCCATGGTCAACTAGAAATAAATACCAAAGAAGATCACCTGGGAATGCAACAAGACAGGACTAGAACGGCTTCAGAAACCCACAAAGTCACCAGTGAATGCAAACACATGTGGCTTGTGGACAGAGGAGCCTAAGAAGAGACTGAGCAGCTGACAACAGTCTGGCAGTTTACTAATTGAGGCACCACCTCCAGTCTGTTTTACCAACATAAAGACTGCTGAGGGGAGGAGAAGACTCCCCTAAGACTCACCAAACACAACTGTGAGTCTCCATTACTACTGCTCTCAGAGTCTGGAGCAGTAGGAGAGAGGCCCTGAGCTGACATCTGGGAACAGAGAACTGACCAGGAAACTCAGAAGAGCTACACCTCAGTGGCCTGGCAGTGGGGCTGAATAGTGGAAGCCTTTCCACATGGTTCTCCTGATGTGAACATGGTGAATAATTGCCTCAGAACCTACAGACTATAAACAGGATTCGTTTAGAAACACACAGGGCCCAGCAGTGTTGCCCAGCTTGGAAGAGAGGTTGACTTGAGCCCAGAGCTTTGGATCTTTGGGGTGTGAGAATCTCATTGCATAACCACTGTGCCTACTCTCCCCCACCCTGCTTTACCTCTGGGTCAGGAGTGAGTGATTAAGCTAAGAAGCCTACTTATAGTTGAAAACCCCTCAGGCTCCCATAACCTACAGGGAAGAAAAAGGACGAAAGAGGCCTTAACAGTGTCTCTGCTCCAACTCAGGGATTGAAATAATATTGACACAACTGTAAACTCTTTGAGTACCTTACAT
This sequence comes from Erinaceus europaeus, assembly GCF_950295315.1. Taxonomy (NCBI): domain Eukaryota; kingdom Metazoa; phylum Chordata; class Mammalia; order Eulipotyphla; family Erinaceidae; genus Erinaceus; species Erinaceus europaeus. The sequence continues at coordinate 120,874,532 of NC_080169.1, forward strand.
AGGCACAAGTCAATGCAGGGAAGACTGATTAGTGATTTGAAAAGTACTGAGAGAGGGACCTCATAACATACTATATAGAATGGTTAAACCAACAAGAAGACATATTGGAGAAATGAAGCAGGACAAAAGTCTAGCAAAAAGCCCCCCAAACATTGAAGCACAAAATAGTGAAGTCAACATCCAAATGCTTGTTAAGGAAATTGTCAGAGCGAGTAAAGAGTTTGAAAGAATTGTCATCAGAAATGCAGAAACAAGAAATGAGACCCTGAAAGAAAAACATTAATTATCTCAAGGTTATTAGAGAGCTGAAAGCTGAAATAGCTGTGCTAAGAACACAGCCAACTGAACAAGTGAAAACAGTATCAGAACAGGGTAACAAAATAGATGAACTCCAGAAAACAGTAGAGGGGAGACAGAATAGAATCAATGAGGCTGAAGACAGAATTAGCAAGATCGAGGACAAACTAGAGACAACTAAAAAAGAAGTAAGAGATATCAAAAAGAGATTAAGAGATACTACAAAAACAACAGAGACATATGGGATGACTTCAGAAGAAATAATATATGCATTATTGACTTACCAGAGAAAGAGAGGGAGGGGAAGTAAGCATTCTACAGGGCATAACAGCTGAGATCTTCTCTAGTGTAGACAACATCAAAGACATAAAGGTTCCAGAAGCCCAGAGGGTCCCAAACAAAATTAACCCAAACTTAAAGACATCAAGATACATCATATTTATAATGGAAAGGAATAAAGATAAAGAAATGACCCTGACCCTCCTACACTGCTGGTGGGAATGTCAGTTTGTCCAACCTCTGTGGAGAACAGTCTGGAGAACTCTCAGAAGGCTAGAAATGGACCTACCCTATGACCCTGCAATTCCTCTCCTGGGGATATATCCTAAGGAACCCAACACATCCATCCAAAAAGATCTGTGTACACATATGTTCTTGGCAGCACAATTTGTAATAGCCAAAACCTGGAAGCAACCCTGGTGTCCAACAACAGATGAATGGCTGAGCAAGTTGTGGTATATATACACAATGGAATACTACTCAGCTGTAAAAAATGGTAACTTCACCGTTTTCAGCCGATCTTGGATGGACCTTGAAAAATTCATGTTATGTGAAATAAGTCAGAAACAGAAGGATGAAGATGGGATGATCTCACTATCAGGCAGAAGTTGAAAAACAAGATCAGAAATGAAAACGCAAGTAGAACCTAAAATGTAATTGGCATATTGCACCAAAGTAAAAGACTCTGGGGTGGGTGGGTGGGTGGGGAGAATACAGGTCCATGAAGGATGATAAATGACATAGTGGGGGTCGTATTGTTAAATGGGAAACTGGGGAATGTTATGCATGTACAAACTATTGTATTTACTGTTGAATGTAAAACATTAATTCCCCAATAAAGAAATAAATTTAAAAAAAAAAAAAAGAAAGAAAGAAAGAAAGAACAGCAAGTAAACGACAGAGCAGCCAGGAATGGAGCACAGTGGCACACACGCAGTTCACCTGTAGGAGTCCTGCACTGAGTCCCTGGCACCAAAAAAGCAACCAGAACAAAACTACTAACACACTGAAAACCTCAAGGGAAACTGACTTTCACAGAGCAAGAGGAAGAAGAAGAATTCTGAGCAAAAAGCCACTGTCTGGAGAACCACAGAGGCATAAAAACTGACTGAGAGGGGAGCCAGGAGGCAGCCCAGTGTGTTAAGTGCACGTGGCGCAAAGCACAAGAACCGGCATAAGGATCCCGGTTTGAGCCTCCAGCTCCCCACCTGCAAGGGAGTCTCTTCACAGGTGGTGAAGCAGGTCTGCAGGTGTCTGTCTTTCTCTCCCCCTCTCTATCTTCCCCTCCTCTCTCCATTTCTCTCTGTCATATCCAACAACAACATCAATAACTACAACAATAAAAAACAAGGGCAACAAAAGGGAATAAATAAATAAGTATTTAAAAAAAAAAGAAATGATCCTGAAGACTGCAAGAGAAAAACAAAGAGTCACCTACAGAGGAAAACCCATAAGATTAGCAGCAGACAGCAACATAGTAGGGGACTTCAACACCCCACTCTCTCAACCTGACAGATCACCAAGGCAGAAATCAATAAATAAATGAGCTAGATGAGGACATAGATAAACTAGAACTATTGGACATTTTCGGAGTCATTTACCCCAAGAAACAGGAATACACATTCTACTCAAGTCCACATGGGTCATTCTCAGGGATAGAAACATATGTTAGGCCACAAACAGCATCAGAAAATTCAAGAGCATTGAAATCATCCCAAACATCTTCTCAGACCACAGTGGAATGAAACTAATACTTAACAATCAACAAAAGATTAGTAATAGTCCCAAAATGTGGAAGCTCAACACTACTGGGTCAAAGAGGAAATAAAGGAAGAAATCATTGTTTCTATAGTTCAGTGAAAATGAAGACACAAGCTATCAAAATATTTGTAACACAGCTAAGGCAGTACTGAGAGGGAAGTTCATAGCCATACAAGAAAGACCACAAATAAACAACCTGATTGCACATCTTAAAGACCTAGAATAAGAAGAACAAAGGAAGCCTAAAGAAACCAGAAGAACAGAAATAACTAAAGTTAGGGCATAAATAAATAACATTGAAATGAGAAAACCATACAAAAGATCAAAGAAAGTAAATGTTGGTTCTTTGAAAGAGTGAACAAAATCAACAGACCTTTAGCCAGACTCACAAAACAAAAAAGGGAGAAGACACAAAGAAATCGGATTGTAAATGAAAGAGAAGATATCACAACAGATACCACAGATATTCAACAAATCATGCAAGGCTTCTATGAACAACTATATGCCATCAAGCTAGAGAACCTGGGAGAAATGGGTGAGTTCCTAGATACCTAAAAACTTCCAAAATTAAATAAAGAGGAAGTAGATAAAATGAACAGGCCCATCACAGCTAATGAAATTTAAAAGGTTATCAAAAACCTTCCCAAAATAAAAGTATTGGACCAGGCTGTTTTACAAATGAATTATACAAAACCTTCAAGGAAGAGTTAATAACTCTACTTTTAAAAGTCTTCCAGAAGACTGAAGACACAGGAATACTCCCTTCCAGCTTCTATGAAGCCAACATCACTCTGATACCAAAAAGCAGACATGGAAACAACCAAAAAAGAAAACTACAGACCATTATCTCAGATGAACATAGATGCTAAAATACTGAACAAAATTCTAGCCAACCAGATACAGCAGTATATTAAAAAGATTGTTCATAATGACTAAGTGGGGTTTATCCCAGGGATGCAAGTTTGGTTTAATATACATAAATCAGTCAACGTGATCCACCACATCAACAAATACAAGACCAAAAACCACATCGTTATATCAATAGATGCAGAGAAAGCCTTTGACAAAATACAACATCCCTTTATGATCAAAACGCTACACAAAAATGGGAATAGATGGAAAATTTCTGAAAACAGTAGAGTCTATATATAGCAAACCTACAGCCAACATCATACTCAATGGTGAAAAACTGAAAGCCTTTTCCTTCAGATCAGGTACAAGACAGGAAAATATTGGCAGAACTCTTTTCCACATAAATTTTAAAGATGTCTTCAATGAAACAAATCTAATTACAAAGAAGACTAAGACAAGTATAAACCTATGGGACTACATCAAATTAAAAAGCTTCTGCACAGTAAAAGAAACCACTATCCAAACAAAGAGACCCCTCACAGAGTGGGAGGAAATCTTTTCATGCCATACATCAGACAAAAGTTTAATAACCAAAATATATAAAGAGTCTGCCAAACTCAACAACAAGTGTCAGGCTAGCGATGCAAGAGAGATGACCCAGGTACCGAGCTGGTGGTGGCGAGGCATTTCAAATCTTTACTCATCCGGACACCCCAGAGTTGGGCGGCAGCACAGTGCATTAAGTGCACATGGCGCAAAGTGCAAGGGCCAGCATAAGAATCCCAGTCTGAGTGCCCCCCTCTTTGAGGCTGGAAAACGGAAGTGGCAAGTCGAAAACGGAAGTGGCTTGACAACATGGTTAGGAAACATGGTTTAACGTACATGGTTAGGAAATGGCTGGAGAAAGGTAAAAGGGGCCTGGGAAAGGTAGGAACTTCCTTAGCAACTGTTGCGAGGGGTTTAACTGGTAGGATTAATAATACCCTGCAGGCAGGGAGGATCTTGATGGTAGGAAAAGAATATATCAAATGAGCAGAATAGGGAGGAGACCGTGAGTCATTTGTTAGACAAAGCAGAACATTGATATGTAGATAATAAGAGAGCAGAGCAGCCATTGTATCAAGGAATGCAGGGTGAAGCAGGGGAGCTGGCTTAATGTTTTAAGGAATGCTGAGCCCCTAGAGGCAGAAAAATGCAGGGTCTCTGAGACAGGGAGTAAGCTGACAGGGAGGCAAAAAACTGAGGTCTTTACCTCTCCCAAGCTCAACCTCTGCAAGAGAGAGTCTGACAGGGAGATTCATTTCCTCAGTTCACCATTTTTCAATGAGAAAAGCCTCACCACGCTCAACCTGGTTCTCACAGTATTCCCAACAAACAAGAAAACAAATAGCCCCATCCAAAAAATGGGGAGAGGACATGGACAGAATATTCACCACAGAAGAGATCCAAAAGGCCGAGAAACACATGAAAAAATGCTCCAAGTCTTTGATTGTCAGAGAAATGCAAATAAGGACAACAATGAGAAACCACTTCACTCCTGTGAGAATGTCATACATCAGAAAAGGTAGCAATGACAAATGCTGGAGAGGTTCTGAGGTGGAAGGAACCCTCCAGCACTGCTGGTGGGAATGTAAATTGGTCCAATATCTGCGGATAACATTCTGGAGAACTCTCAGAAGGCTAGAAATGGTCCTACCTTATGATCTTGCAATTCTTCTCCTGGGGATATACCTAAGGAACCCAACACATCTATCCAAAAAGATTTGTGTATACCTATGGTCATAGCAGCACAATTTGTGATAGCCAAAACCTGGAAGCAACCCAGGTATCCAACAACAGATTAGTGGCTAAGTAAGTTGTGGTATATATACACAGTGGAATACTACTCACCTATTAAAAATAGTTATTTCACCGTTTTCCGCCCATCCTGGATGGAGCTTGAAGAAATCATGGTAAGTGAAGTAAGTGAGAAACAGAAGGAAGAATATGGGATGATTTCACTATCAGGCAGAAGTTGAAAAACAAGTTCAGAAGAGGAAACACAAGTAGATCCTGAACTGGAATTAGTGTATTGCACCAAAGTAAAAGACGCTGGGGTGGGTTGGGGGACAAGTACAAGTCCTGAAAAGGATGACAGAGGACCTAGTGGGAGTTGTATTGTTATGTGGAAAACTGAGAAATATTGTGCATGTACAAACTATTGTATTTACTGTCAACTGTAAAGCATTAATTCCCCTATAAAGAAGTTTAAAAAAATACAGCAAATGTCTTGCCATGCTTGAGTTCCTGGGTTCAATCCCCAACACCACATGGGAGTACCATGGACATCACCACATGGGAATACCATGGACAGCACCACATTGGAGTAACAAGGACAGCACCACATGGGAATACCATGAACAGCACCATATGGAAATACCATGGACAGCACCACATGGGAATACCATGGACAGCACCAAATAAGTTCCTTGGCTGGTGAAGCAGTGCTTTGATGTCTCTCTCCTCTTCTCTGTCTCTCTAATATATATTATTATATTATGTACTAGAATATATATTTTAAATTTATAGTTTATTATAGATATTAGAGAGAATGAATATTGGGCCAGGTCAGGGCTGGGCTGCGGCATGCCTGGTTAAGTGCACGTAGTATGAAGTGCAAAGACCCACACAAGACTCCGGGTTCAAGCCCCCAGTTCCCCACCTGCAGGGGTGGACACTTCACAAGTGATGAAACAAGGCTGCAGGTGTCTCTCTTTCTCTCCCTCTCTATCTCCCACTATCCTCTCAATTTCTCTATTCTTTGCAGTAACAAGAAAGAAAGGAAAAAAATGGCCTCCAGGAGCAGCAGATTCATAGTGCCAGTGATAACCCTGGAGGCAAAAAGAAAGGAAATACTGGGCCAGGAGGTCACTTGTGCATACTCTGAACCCTCTGTTAATTCCCTGGTGCCACATAAAATAACAAAAAGAATCATTCATACATCAAGCATCATATGCCAGAGTCTCTCTGTACTGAGACCACCCCCCTTCTTTTTGTGTGTCTCGTGACCAGGGGCTTTAGTTTGGAGAAGACCTTAACTCCAAGCACAAGGTAGTTCCCATCTTCCAAAGACTTGAGGAAAGTACCTTTAGCTGAGTCTTCCCTAGAGAGGCATCTTTCCTTTGTCTCACGTGGAAAGATTCTAGGTCCAGGGAAGGTGTAGGAGAGAGTTCAGGGAGATAGATCTCTCTCTGCTTTGGTTCTAGGCTATGTCAAAACCTTTTTGAGAAGGAAGGAAGGAAGGAAGGAAGGAAGGAAGGAAGGAAGGAAGGAAGGAGGGAAGGAAGGAAAGAAAGAAGAAAGGAAGGAAGGAATTGGAAGCCCTTCCCATGGTTGTACCTAGATGACCACAGCATGGCCCCAAAGCTTGGTTCAGCTGGTAATGAAGTGAATGAGAGACTAACCTCCATGGTGAGAAGAAATTCAACCCTGTATTTGTTGAAGGGATAGCAGAAAAAAAGAACTCTCAGAAAAAGATAGACTCCGTGGAATATTATTCTATCATTATAAAGATTTCATTATTATTTTATTTTATTTTAATGATTTAATAATGGCCAACAAGATTGTGGGATAAGAGGGGTACATTTCCCACCACCAGAGTTCTGTATCCCATACCTCCCATTGGAAGCTTCTCTGATTTTTAGCCCTCTGGGAATATGGACCAACATCCTTTATAGGGTGCAGAAGGTAGAAGTTCTGGCTTCTGTAAGTGCTTCTTCACTGCACATGGATGTTGACAGGTGGATCCATACCCGCAGCCTGTTTCTATCTTTCCCTAGTGGCTCGGAGAGGTGGGGCTCCAGGACACATTGGTGAGATCCTCTGCCAAGGAAGGAAGGAAGGAAGGAAGGAAGGAAGGAAGGAAGGAAGGAAGGAAGGAAGGAAGGAAGCCCTTCACATGGTTGTACCCAGGTGACCACAGCATGGCCCCAGAACTTGGTGCAGTTAGTAATGAAGTCAGGTTGGCATCGTGTTAGCATCTGCAATTTGGTGGCTGAAAAGTATTCCGATATAAAGCAGAATAAACTGTTTAATAATCAGGAACCTAAAGGTAAGAATAGAGCAGATAAAGGTCTTCATGTTGGAAGAAGCTAGTAGGTCGATTTTAGGAATATTCCAAGGGGCCCATGACTTTACTGATTTTTGCCTGAGCCCCCAGCTAACATGCAGGTGGGCTAAAAGTAATATCTGGGAAGATGATGTCAGAGTTGAGAATAGTACTAGAAAGCTGGATCAGGGCAGATAGTAGCTCCCAAATATGGAGGAAGTATATAAATATCATTAACTACAAACCTTATCAACCTGACCTAGGGCCCGTGTCTACTCATATTTGGCACAGGAGCCTGTCTAACCTCTGTCAGTCTGAGCTCACAGTCCATGGTCACAGCTGGAACATTCTAGGCTGCACTCACCTCAGGACCAGTCTTCCTTGAGTAGGAGAGTATATTGACCCAGCCTCCCTGTGTAGAGTGGGGAAATTTCGACCATTGTTCTACATTGAGGGCCCGGTCCTGTAGAGGCCCACAAGAGGGTTTATGATGTTGTTCCTGATGGAGATGACCAGTGATAATGAAGAGAGGGATCTGTTAAGCATTGTTATTTTTTTTTTTGGATGAAATATTGGTTTGTTCTAATGTCAACATGCTAAGTGAACCAAGTCAGGGAGAGAAAGAATACCAGTGGATGATTTTACTTGTGTGGAATATAAATAACCAAAGAAAATAATCTTGTAACAATAATAAATAACAACAGCCAGGCTGACTCTTAGACTCTGTGAGAAGTAAGAGGAAAATAAGGAGAAGAGGGGACCTAAGTGGAGGGGTCTCTCTGAAGTGTCAGGGTACTGAAATTAGATGGTGGGTGAGTTGTATACACAGGTACATAGGTGTGAAGCTATAGTCCTGAATTTGAATGACTACATAAATCAATGTTGTGTCAGTTAAGACATAAAGAACCCAGCATGAAGGGTGATGGTGATCTCAAGGCTCATGAGGAGTCAGCACCCCAGCTCACTCAGCATTCAGTGTGTCCCCCTGTAGGGTCTTCAGATATGGAGCCAGACTCACTCACCCCAAACTCATGGCTATTGCAATGATTTCCCTGAGCAGAGGAACACACCATTGTGTCTTGGAGCCCCACCTCCCCAGAGCCCTACCCCACTAGGGAAAGATGGAAAAAGCCTGGGGGTGTGGATCCATCTGCCAACACCCATGTCCAGCAGAGAAGCAATTACAGAAGCTAGACCTCCTACCTTCTGCACCCCATAAAGATTTTTGGTCCATACTTCCAGAGGGATAAAGAATAGGGAAGCTTCCAATGGAGGGGATGGGACACGGAACTCTGGTGATGGGAACTGTGTGGAATTATACCCCTCATATCCTATGATCTTGTTAATGATTGTTAAATCACTAATCAAAGAACAAAAAAGATTAAAGACACAAGCTGTCCTGGAGGTGACTTTACTTCTATATAGAAGCAGGAGCAGGTGATGAAGCCCCAAGTTTGAGTCTTTTGATTTACGTGTTTTGCAGTACATTCAAAATCCCACATTTCAGAGGGGCTAATTCAAGCAGGAAGCAAGACAAACAGCAGGGACATGAGTAAGTAGCTTAGGCTAGCAGTAAATTGTAATTGAGTCTTAGACATTCTAGATCTTGCCAGGCTAGCATGGGGGTGCCTCTTCCTAGGCACGTACTCTCTGGGTTGGAGAGAACTCGACCAGAGCCAGCCTGGGCTGCTACTCACTCAGCAATGCAAGGGATATGACTCATGAACAGAGCTCATGGTGGCGAGGCAGTTCGATTCTTTGTTGATCAGGGAGCCCAGGCTTTTAAAGGTTGGACCCGGAAGTGGCAAGTCAGAAATGGAAATGGCTTGCCATGGTTTGGAAAGGGGTGAAGAAAGGCAAAAGGGGGCTGGGAAAGGTAACTTCCTTAGCTACTGTTGTGAGGGTTTTAACTAGTAGGATAAATAATTACACCCTGCAGGCAGGGAGGGTCTTGAGGGTAGAAAGAAGACAGATCAAAGGAATGGAATGGGTGGGGATCTTTCAGGCAAAACAATGATTATGTAGATAATAAGGGAGCAGGCCATAGTATCAGGAATGCAGGGTGCTTTGTGAGACTTGGAGTCTGATAAGACAGGGCAAACCTTTGGGGTTATTCCTGTCCCTCCTTGCTCAACCTCTCGGTAGAGAGAGAGACTGACAGGATAGACGCACTCCTCAGGTCAAGCCCTGCCAGGCTCTACCACACCCTCACAATTTCCTGACAAGATCTAATCCCGGCATCTAAAGGACAGTGGTTCTCAATAAGCTGCTGTTTTCTTTTTCCCATATCAGGGGCCAAGACTATTATCCTGGAGCTTTTGCTACACACACAAGAGCTTTTGCTCTTTGACCCCATCCATGTGTGAAGAATTTGCATCCAATTCATTGACTACAGAGTCCTCTAGGTAGTGAGTTACACATTAAGCCTGAAGTTGAGTAGCTGATCTGAATGTTGGGTCTCTGGGGGTTCAGTCAACATGTCATCCATGGAACGTGACTACACTGAGACAGTGTCCCTATTTTAGACACATATCACACACACACACACACACACACACACACACACACACACACACACACACCATGCATACACATCAATACAGCTTAGCTGTGAGGACTCATTCATGAAATGTTAAGTGAACACTCACTATATTCTAAGCCCACTTTACATGGGTTGTTAACTAGACCCAAGGGTTGAAAGGATAATATTATCCAGTAGAGATGAGGTAGAGTTGGAGGTGAGTAGTGTCCTGGGCTCCAGCTCCAGCTAACTGTCCATCAGGCCACCATTCAAGGTCCCATACGTTGGTGCTCTGTACAGCCCTGGGCTGGCTCCTGGAGGAAGAGGCAGAGGGCAGGACATGGCCTTGTCCCTGCAAAGTTCCCAACTGCCCAGCAAGAGGAAGAGACAGGCCAAGATCCTGGAAAAGACACACACACCCACTTGGTTTCCACATGTTTGTCTCCCCTTCTCACCTGCTTTTTTTTTTCTTTCAAGTGTGTCCTCCCTTAGAGGGAACAAAGAGATTCTGGAATCCTAGATGCTTGGATTGAGTCCTGCTCTTTGTGGTTCAGTTATGAGGTGACCTGAGTCTTAGAGGGACCCCAGATGGAGTAAAGACACTAAGGTGGAACAAAGGAGATGGTCTCTGTGCTTCAAACTCTCTGTTCTATAAAGTCGTAGGAAGGGAGAGGCAGAGCTGGGTGAGCACTAAGACGGATTCATCATTGCTTCCCACCTCTGTGTCTGTCGGCTTTGGCCTTGACTCTTGTGAGGAGTCAAAGCATCTTTCCCAGAGCCGGGCAGTGGCACACCTGGTAGAGCGTGCATGTTGTAGTGTGCAGGGATCCAGGTTCAAGCCCCCAAGGCCCCACCTACAGCGGAAAAGCTTCATGAGTGATAAAACAGGACTGCAGGTCTCTCTCTGTGTCTCTTTCTTTCTGTCTATATATCTCTATCTCCCCCACCCCTGTTGATTTCTCTCTGTCTCTATCCAAATAAACAAATAATAAATATTTTCTAAAAAAAACATCTTTCCCAATAGTATACTCTCAATTTAACATCCCTAAGCAAACTCCAAGTATCACTCCAATCAGGGATTAGGTATAAATACATGACCTATGTCCCCTAGGAAGGTCTGAGGCTAGCGCCCTCCCTGAGCTCGGGGAGGTGAGTTCCCAGAGAACAGGGCTCTGTGTGAATATAAGGGCAAGAATAAATACTTGGGATCTGGATCCCCTCTGCAGAGCCTCAGAGGTACTTCTGATGATACTGTTTCTTGTCTCTACCTCTCTGGACATGAGAGAGACAACTCAGGGCTCAGTTATTTCTTCTCTGTTTCTACTTCTCCGTTTCACTCCTGCCCCAGCCAAAAAAAAGAAAAAACAGATTGGTAAAATTCCTTTTATACCTGCCAGGCTGTGGCTTAGCCATTAGAACAAACTGAAATTGCAAAATAATAGTTGGTCAAGCACGAAAGTTGGAAGCTTCCCGTGTCAGACATGCTCCCCAACCTTTGTGGCGAGGCTTTTAATAACTTAATGGTCAATGTCGAACAAATTAGTGTCCCCTTAAGGGTGTGCTGGGGGCACATGGAGACACAGTCTTTAATTTTAATGATCCTCTCTTATAGCTTCTTAACTGCCAGGGAGATGACCGCTGGCTCAATGTACAGCAAAATAGGTCACTTGGATCCCCTGAGGAGTTACCTTGAAATGATGACTGTGTGCTGGGGGGGTGGGGTGGTAGTATAGCAGGGACACTGGGGTTCATCTGAGAGGAGGAAGCTGCCTGGTAATACAAGTGGAATTACAGAATGTGGCCTGTACTTGGGCTTTTCTCACTGAGCATCTTCCTGCCTTATCTGCTGTCATGTGTTTTCTACTTGCGGATTTTAAAAAAAAATTATTGGGGAGTCAGGCGATAGAGCAACAGGTTAAGTGCAGGTGGCATGAAACGCAAGGACCAGCGTAAGGATCCCTGTTCAAGCCCCCGGCTCCCCACCTGCAAGGGTGTCGCTTCATAGGCAGTGAAGCCAGGTCTGCAGGTGTCTCTCTTTCTCTCCCCTTTTCTGTCTTCCCCTCCTCTCTCCATTTCTCTCTGTCCTATCCAACAACAACAACATCAATAATAACTACAACAATAAAACAACAAGGGCAACTAAAAGGAATATTTTAAAAAATATATTGAAGATTTAATAATTATGAGTAAGATTGTAAGATCACAGGGGTACAATTCCACACAGTTCCCACCACCAGAGTTCCATATCCCCTCCATTGGAAGCTTCCCTATTCTTTATCTCTCTGGGAGTAAGGATCAAAGATCTTTATGGAAAGCAGAAAGTGGGAGTTCTGGCTTCTGTAATTGCTTCTCCACTGGACATGGGTGTTGGCAGGTTGATCCGTACCCCCCAGCCTGTTTCTGTCTTTCTCTAGTGGGGCAGGGCTCTGGGTGGGTGAGGTTCCAAGGCACATGGTGAGGTCGTCTGCCCAGGGAAGTCAGGATGGAATCATAGTAGCATCTGCAACTTGGTGGCTGAAAGGCAGTAAGATATAAAGCAGGACAATTTGTTTAATAAACAGGAACCCAGAGGTAGGAATAAAGCAGATGAAATAAGGGGTCTTTGGGTGGAAAGCAGCTAGGCAGTCTATTTTAGGTACGTTCCAAGGGGCCCATGACTTTAGTAATTTTTTAATTTTTATTTATTTTCCCTTTTGTTGCCCTTGTTTTTTATTGTTGTTGTAGTTATTGTTGTTATTGATGTTGTTGTTGTTGTTAGATAGGACAGAGAGAAATGGAGAGAGGAGGGGAAGACAGAGAGGGGGAGAGAAAGACAGACACCTGCAGACCTGCTTCACCGCTTGTGAAGCGACTCCCCTGCAGGTGGGGAGCCGGGGGCTCAAACCAGGATCCTTAGGCCGGTCCTTGCACTTCACACCAAGTGCACTTAGCCCACTGCACTACCGCCCGACTCCCGACTTTAGTAGTTTTTGTCTGAGCCCAGTAGCTAGCATGCAGGTGGACTAAAAATATTGTCTGGGAAGATGATGTCAGAGTTGGGAATAGGCCTAGAAAGCTGAATTAGTGTAGAGAGTAGCTCCCCAACTTGAAGAAATTATGCAAATATAGTCAGCTGTTTACCCCATCAATCGGACCCAGGACCCATGTCTAATCCTATTTACACAGGGGCCTGTGTGACCTCTGAGTCCCTGTCAGTCTGAGCTCGCAGTCCATGGCCATAGCCGGGAATATTCTAGGCTGCGCTCATGTCAGGACCCATCTTCCTCGAGTGAGGGGGCTGCTGTGTGTGCCCGTGAGGAAGCGGGCACCTTCCCGTCAAGGAAGCACCAGGGCCTGGTCTTTCCTGACCAGTGCTGTGCAGCCAGGGGCCTGGAATCCTGGCCAGCACACAGGTATTTGTGTCTAGGGTTCTGTCTGGGTCCATTCAAAGCCACAAGATTGTCACAATGCCATTGCTCCCAGGAAAGGGCTTGTCACATCATCCAAACACAGCCTCAGCCCAGCCTGGATGTTGCTCTGTGTTGAGAATCCATCTCCACTTTGATGAGCAGGAAAGGGGCAGGAAGTTGTGATTATTTGGGTTGTCTGGGAATGACCTTGAGTGAGTTTCTTGAAGGCTCCAGGACAAAGGGAGACTAAACACAGCAGAAGAAAGCGGGAGGAGCTCAGAGCTTGTGGAGGAGGTGTGGGCAGTCCTGCAGAGAGAACCAGGTGCCAGGCTGGAGCCGGCCAAGAGCTGGTGGACAAGCAGCAGAAGCTCTGGGCTGCCACAGGGAGGGATGGGCTCTGCCCTGGGACACTGAGTGAATGCAGTGAGTGGCAGAGAGAGAGAGACTATAAAATAGAGCAAGAGAGAGTGTGAGTGGACAAGAGAATGAGGGAAAACTAGAGTGAATGAGAGCGAGAGACGGAGCAAGGGAGAGACGCGGAGAGAGACAGAGGCAGAGAGAGCAAGAGAGAGGGAGATGGAGCAAGTGAGAGAGAGCGAGAGAGATAGAAATAGAGAGAGAGTGACAGAGCGAGAAAGAGAGAGAGATAGAGAGTGAGAAAGACAGAGAGTGAGAGAGACAGAGAGAGTGAGAGAGACAGAGAGAGTGAGTGAGAGAGACAGAGTGAGAGAGACAGAGAGAGTGAGAGACAGAGTGAGAGAGACAGGGTAAGAGAGACAGAGTGAGTGAGAGACAGAGAGAGTGAGAGAGACAGAGAGAGTGAGTGAGACAGAGTGAGTGAGTGAGACAGAGTGAGTGAGAGAGACAGAGTGAGAGAAAGCAAGAGAGACAGGGTGAGAGAGACAGAGAGAGTGAGAGACAGAGAGAGTGAGAGACAGAGAGAGTGAGAGAGACACAGAGAGTGAGAGAGACAGAGAGAGTGAGAGAGACAGAGAGTGAGAGAGACAGAGAGAGTGAGAGACAGAGAGAGTGAGAGACAGAGAGAGTGAGAGACAGAGAGAGTGAGAGACAGAGAGAGTGAGAGAGACAGAGAGTGAGAGAGACAGAGAGAGTGAGAGAGACAGAGAGAGTGAGAGAGACAGAGAGTGAGAGAGACAGAGAGAGTGAGAGACAGAGAGAGTGAGAGACAGAGAGAGTGAGAGACAGAGAGAGTGAGAGACAGAGAGAGTGAGAGACAGAGAGAGTGAGAGAGACAGAGAGTGAGAGAGACAGAGAGAGTGAGAGACAGAGAGAGTGAGAGAGACAGAGAGTGAGAGAGACAGAGAGAGTGAGAGACAGAGAGAGTGAGAGACAGAGAGAGTGAGAGACAGAGAGAGTGAGAGACAGAGAGAGTGAGAGAGACAGAGAGTGAGAGAGACAGAGAGAGTGAGAGAGACAGAGAGAGTGAGAGAGACAGAGAGTGAGAGAGACAGAGAGAGTGAGAGACAGAGAGAGTGAGAGACAGAGAGAGTGAGAGACAGAGAGAGTGAGAGAGACAGAGAGTGAGAGAGACAGAGAGAGTGAGAGACAGAGAGAGTGAGAGAGACAGAGAGTGAGAGAGACAGAGAGAGTGAGAGACAGAGAGAGTGAGAGAGACAGAGAGTGAGAGAGACAGAGAGAGTGAGAGACAGAGAGAGTGAGAGACAGAGAGAGTGAGAGACAGAGAGAGTGAGAGAGACAGAGAGTGAGAGAGACAGAGAGAGTGAGAGACAGAGAGAGTGAGAGAGACAGAGAGTGAGAGAGACAGAGAGAGTGAGAGACAGAGAGAGTGAGAGACAGAGAGAGTGAGAGACAGAGAGAGTGAGAGAGACAGAGAGTGAGAGAGACAGAGAGAGTGAGAGACAGAGAGTGAGAGAGACAGAGAGAGTGAGAGAGCGTGGATGAGAGAGACAGAGAGAGAAATCAAGAGAGACAGGGTGAGAGAGACAGAGTGAGAAAGAGAGAGTAAGAGAGACACAGAGAGAAAGAAAGCAAGAGAGACAGTGAGAGAGACTGAGAGAAAGCTAGAGAGATGGAGATAAAGACAGAAAGAGAGAGAGAGAGAGAGAGCACACCAGCCAGGACCATCCATGACCGCAGAGACTGGGCCTCCTTCTCTCCCAGCCCTCCAGGGCCCTGGCCAGCCAGCACAGAGGTTTCCAGCACCCAGAACGCCCCCGTGACTGGTTTCCAGCACCCAGAACGCCCCCGTGACTGGTTTCCAGCACCCAGAACGCCCCCGTGACTGGTTTCCAGCACCCAGAACGCCCCCGTGACTGGTTTCCAGCACCCAGAACGCCCCCGTGACTGGTTTCCAGCACCCAGAACGCCCCCGTGACTGGTTTCCAGCACCCAGAACGCCCCCGTGACTGGTTTCCAGCACCCAGAACGCCCCCGTGACTGGTTTCCAGCACCCAGAACGCCCCCGTGACTGGTTTCCAGCACCCAGAACGCCCCCGTGACTGGTTTCCAGCACCCAGAACGCCCCCGTGACTGGTTTCCAGCACCCAGAACGCCCCCGTGACTGGTTTCCAGCACCCAGAACGCCCCCGTGACTGGTTTCCAGCACCCAGAACGCCCCCGTGACTGGTTTCCAGCACCCAGAACGCCCCCGTGACTGGTTTCCAGCACCCAGAACGCCCCCGTGACTGGTTTCCAGCACCCAGAACGCCCCCGTGACTGGTTTCCAGCACCCAGAACGCCCCCGTGACTGGTTTCCAGCACCCAGAACGCCCCCGTGACTGGTTTCCAGCACCCAGAATGCCCCGTGACTGGTTTCCAGCACCCAGAATGCCCCCGTGACTGGCTTCCAGCACCCAGAACGCCCCTGTGACTCTGCAGTCCCTCAGTCCCTGCCCAGTAGGTCCCTGCTCACAGACGATTTTCCTGACTAGCCCAGCGTGATCAGGACCAACGTGAGTCACAGCTATTCTATTGCAGGAGTTCATGCTTTACAGTGCAGTCATTGATATATAAGGACAATTTCATTATGTGCCAGGACCCCACAGTTCTCTCCACCCCCCTCCCCTCTCCTTCCCTCTTTCCCTCTTTCCCCCAAGTCCTTGCTTTGACACCCTACACCATGTCCAGCCCATGCATCTCTGTCCCTATTCATTAAGTCCCGGTTAGACCTGACATTACTGCGGTATTTGTCCTCTTCTCGGCTTGTCTCACTCAACGGGCTTCCTTCACATTCCACCCAACATGAGGCAAAGCCAATGGCCTTGTCATTTTTAACAACTGAGTAATATTCCATGATCTATATATACCATTTGTTGTTGTTGTTGGTTTTTTCATTTTAGCCCCTCATCTGTCATTAGGCATCTGGGTTGCTTCCAGGTTTTGGCTATTAACAAATCGTGCTACTATGAACATAGATATGCACAGACTTCTTCTGATAGATGCCTTTGTTTCCTTTGGGTAGATCTTCAGGAGAGGAATTGCTGGGTCATAGGGCAGGTCTTTTTCTAATGTTCTGAGAAATCTTCAGAGTGTTTTCCACAAAGGTTCGACCAATGGACACTCCCACCAGCAGTGGGAAGTATCCCCTTCCCCCCCAAAAAAAAACCTCTCCAGTGCTTTCTGGTGTGACATTCTCACAGGTGTGAAATGGTATCTCACTGTTGTCTTTATTTGCATTTCCCTGATGACCAGTGACTTGAAGCAACTTTTCTTGTGCTGTTGGCCCTTGAGATCTCTTCCTTGGTGAAGTGTCTATCGTCCATGGACTCACCCCACTTTCTGATGATGATGATGATGATGATGATGATGATGTGTGTGTGTGTGTGTGTGTGTGTGTGTGTATGTACGCTGCTTGGCATTTTTTTAATGAATGATTTCATCATTTTTTTTTTTAACCAGAGCACTGCTCAGCTCTGGCTTATGGTGGTGCGGGGAATTAATAGAGGATTTGGAGCCTCAGGCATGAGAGTCTGTTTGCATAACCATTATGCTATCTACCCCACACACACCCCACCCATAAGTGATTTCAGTAAGGAACAGGCTGGGGAGCGTTCAGAAGAATGCAAAGCCTTCTCAGGAAGTTCTTGTGCTTCTGGGCAAAAAATCAATAAAACTGAATAGAGATAAGGGGGGCCGGGTAGTGGTGCACCTGGTTGAGTGCACACACTACAGTGTACAAGGACCTAGGTTCAAGACCCTGGTCCCCACCTGCAGGGGGAAAGCTTCACAAATGGTGAAGCAGGGCTGCAGGTGTGTCTCTGTCTCTCTCCCTATCCCTCCTTCCTCTCAGTTTCCAGCTGTCTCTATCTAATAAATAAATATAGTACAAAATTTTTTTAAAAAAAGAGATAAAGATAAATTTTAGCCATTACTTCAGTTACAAGCTATACACAGGTAGGCACGCAACACATATGTGTTCACGTGTGTCTTTGCAGACATGCGTGCATTTGCCTAAAGGAAGGGAAGAGTTCATTCAGATAACTGAGGAGTCAGTGAAATAACCCACTTGAATGTTGTGATGCTTTGTCTTGTGCATGACGCAGGTTCAAGCCTGGCTCCTACCACACTGAAGAAAGCTTTGCTGCTGCGAGCTCTTCCACCCTCTCCCTCTCATCCTCTCTGGCATCTAAAAATTAAAAAAAAAAAAAAAAAAGAAAGGAAGGAAGGAAGGAAAGAAAAGAAAGGAAGAAAGAGAGAAAGAAAGAAAGAAACCAGTAACCTATGGAGACTCACTATCAACTTTTGCCTTACTGTGAGTTCAGTGAGCAAAGGAAGGTGATTCCCACCCCACCCCCACATCTGAGAAATGACTTCTCTCTGTGTACGGACTTTAAAAGCCCCATCAATGAAGCTGTCATTCACGAAATTCTTTACACATTTAGACTGACCCCTATGCCATGTACCACAGACAAAGAGATCTGGAAGCCTCAACAGGGATTTGACGTTGCTCCAAGATTGTGCGGCATCACGGCGAATGGACGTGTATGTTTGGCGAATGGTTGTGTATGTTTGTTGACACAGGAAACGCTTCACAATACAACTGTGAGGAATAAAAAGTGCCTGACTGTGACACTGTGTAGTTGGGCTCCACTTGGAAGAGACGGGTGTGTTCCAGTGGCCTGGTCTCCAGCGGCTGGGCTCCAGACAATTTTTGGGAAAAAAAAAAAAAAGTGGGAGGGGCCAGGCGGTGATGCATTTGGTTAAACACACACACACACACTCACACACACACACGACAGTACACAAGGATGTAGGTTCAAGACCCTGGTCCCCACCTGCAGGGGGATAGCTTCACAGGTGCTATCCTGCCCTCTCAATTTCTCTCCATCCCTATCCATATATATATATATATATATATATATATATATATATATATATATATATATATATATCTCAAAGATCATATGCAAGAAAAAAATGACCAGATTTTCCCTGAAGATCTATTGCCTTTTCTATAGTGAACGTACACTGTTTGAATCCACCCTAAGTCCTCCTCTACTGCGACAGATTAAATTCCAAGGTGCATTTGGAGTAGGACCACCCTATGAAGACTTGCAAGGAACCAGAGACAGCAGCAGTTACCCTCTTTAGCCACCAGATGGCACCAAAGCACCTTGTTAACATTTAAGGGCAGAAACAGCCTGTCTTTCGGAAAAAACAACTTCATAAGATTAATAATATGTGGGAGTCAGGAGGTAGCACAGTCTTTAAGCGCAGGTGGCGCAAAGTGCAGGGACCGGCGGAAGGATCCCGGTTCCCCACCTGCAGGGGAGTCGCTTCACAGGCGGTGAAGCAGGTCTGCAGGTGTCTGTCTTTCTCTCCCCCTCTCTGTCTTCCTCTCCTCTCTCCATTTCTCTCCATTTCTCTCCGTCCTATCCAACAACAACGACATCAACAACAACAACAATAACCACAAGGGCAACAAAAGCTGGGGAGCGGGGAGGATGGCCTCCAGGAGCAGTGGATTCATGGTGCAGGCACTGAGCTCCAGCAATAACCCTGGAGGCAAAAAAAAAAAAAAAAAAAATAACAATATGTGTTTTCTGCCCCCCCCCCCCCAGCCTCCCTGTACCAGCTCTGTACACCCCTAGTCTCCAATTCCTGGGGCATGAAGCTTCGCAGATTTTAGCCAAGACAGCCATGAATCAAGAGGAAAGGGGGAGATAGAGAGGAGAAAGTGGGTTGTCATCAATTCTCACATAAGAACGAGCAAGCCATGGAAGTAGGTTAACAGTATACACACTGTCAGAAAAAAGGTTGAAGGATTCTGGTACGGCTTCTCCTCTCCCTGCATTTTTCTCATATGTAAATACACGTTTTAGGAGTGCAGCAAACAGCTCACCTATATCGAGCTTTGCGGTGGGTACAACCCAGTGTTGACCGCAGCCCCCACCGCATTGAAGAAGGGTTTGGCGCTTTGGAGTCTCCCCCTCCTCCTTCTCCTTCCCCTCCTTCTTCTAGACTTTCTTCTTCTTTTTCTTCTCCTCCTTCTTCTTATAGTTTTTCTACTTCTCCTCCTCATCCTCTTCTTCTTTTTTCTTCTATCCCCCCTCTTGTTGCCTCTGTCTCTCTATATATTTTTTTAAAAGTCCCAACAAACCCTGCCTCACAACCTATTGGTGGGCCATCCACCTAGACAACTTCAGTCAAATGCCCAGAGTGCAGGGCTGGATGGTGGCGCACCTGGTAGAGCGCGCATGGTTCCATGCACGAGGACCAGGGTTCAAGTCCCCAGTCCCCACCTTCACAGGTGGTGAAGCAGTGGTGCAGGGCTGTGTGTGTGTGTGTGTGTGTGTGTGTGTGTGTGTGTGTCTCCTCCACTTCCCTGTTTCCTATCCATTTCTCTCTATCTCTCCAATAAATAAACATAAACAAAAGCTAGAAGCCCAGGCTGGGTTTTCCTTTCACTCTGCCTGGCCCCTGGCTCGGTCTCTCTGCGCCCCTCATATGAGCGAGGCCACCGGGCATTTTGTCCATCCAACGCCCCTCACTGGCCTCGGTGCCCCAGCAGAAGGCTGGCTCTGGCCTTTGTCATCACAGCTGTCACACCGGCTGTGCTCCTGGGACGCCCTGTGCAGCCTGCAGGTGGGCTGAGGAGCCAGCAGAGGGCACTGCAGTCACGACCTTCTCTGTGATCTCACCCTCCTACTCCTTCTGTCCCTCTGTCCCTCTGTCTTTCTGTCCCTGTGCTGCCCAAGGAACAACCACTCCTGAGACCAGGGCGACTGTCTCCACCAGCTGCAGTGTTCCTGCCGGTGGCCAAGAGGAATCACTGTCATTTTGATGGCCGAGAACATTCTTCAGCAGTAGGATAAGAGCTCACCTGCGCTGAGTACCTGCTTGGTGGAGCATGCCACCCGGGCTCCAGCCCAGCCCCCACTGCACTGGCGGAAGCTCCTTTCACTCTCTCCCTGCATTTTTCTTCCTTTCTTTCTTTTTTAATTTTTTAAAATATATATATGTTTATATATAATAAAAGGGCATATATATATTATTAATAATCAACCCATATCCATCACCTTGGGAGAACCACTGCAGTTTCCAGTGGAGGGAACGGGGACACGGGACTCTGGCGGTGAGCATGGTGCAGAATTATACCCCTGTTATCTCATAACTGTGTAAATCCATATTCAATCATCTCTCAGGTAACACGTTTACAGGTGAGTCTTCACTTAGTGTTCAAGTTGGGTTTTTTTATATATTTTATTGATTAAAACAAATGTATCAAATTTATTTATTTGAACGAAAGAGGAAGAGAGGGAATGAGGAAGAGGGATGCTGCTCAGTCCTGGTTGACGGTGGTGCTGGGGATTGAACCTGGGACCTTGGAGCCTCAGGTATGAAAGGCTTTTACAGAACCGTGATGCTGTCTCCCCAGCCCTCAGATTGTTTTTCAGTAATCCCGTGGGGGGAGGACTCTGTGAAAGGTCATTGTCTCGGCACTGATGGGACTACGGACCCAGGAACCATCGTTGGTGGGGTGGTGACCCCGCCCGCCGGGCCGGGGAAGGTGGCCCCTGTGTGGACACCCATCTAAACATGCCTCCCTTTCTCTCCACAGCTGGATCACTACCCTCCTGTCAGCTACCACCTGCCCAGCTCCTCCGACACGCTCTTCAATTCTCCCAAGTCGCTCTTCCTGGGGAAAGTGATTGGTAAGACTGTGGGGTTAGGGACCCCGCACACAATATGCTGCTTCTGTCTCCCAGGTGGGTTGGGTGGGGTGCAAATGCAAATATTAGGGTGACCGGGTACTTTGCTCTGGCTGGCTTCCATCTTCTCCAGAGAAGAAGGAAGAAGAGGTGTATCCTCCTGATTGAGGCAGGAGGCCAGGGCTACTGGGTCATTCTGGGGTGTGGGTTGCTCTCAATTCTTTTTAATTTTTACTTATAAAAAGGAAACACTGGCAAAAACCATAGGATAAGAGGGGTACAACTCCACACAGTTCTCACCAGATCTCCGTATCTCCTCCCCTCATTCTTTATCCCTCTGGGAGTATGGACCCAGGGTCACTGTGGGTTGCAGAGGGTGGAAGGTCTGGCTTCTGTAATTGCTTCCCTGCTGAACATGGGTGTTGACAGGTGGATCCATACTCCCAGCCTGTCTCTCTCTTTCCCTAGTGGGGTAGGGCTCTGGGGAAGCAGGGCTCCAGGACACATTGGTGGGGTTGTCTGCCCAGGCATCATGGTAGCATCTGGAACCTGGTGGCTGAAAAAAGAGTTAACATATAGAGCCAAACACATAGTTGACTAATCATGAACCTAAAGGCTGGAATAGTTCATATGAAGAGTTGGGGGTCTCTGTTTTGTAGATAGTTAGTAGGCATATTTTAGTTCTATTCCAAAGGGCCTGTGACTACACTAGTTTTTGTTTGTTTGTTTGTTTGTTTTTCTTCTGAGCCTGAAATCTGATATGCAGGTGGACCCAAGTTATTGTCTGGGGAGATGATGTCATGGCTGGACCAGAAAAAAAAAAAGGACCAGAAAGCTGGACCAGGGAAGAGAGTAGCTCCCTAATATGGGAAAGGGGTATACATATTGTTGACTGTTAAACCTCATCGATTTGATGTGATCTGGGGCCCAGATTCAGCTTAAGAGTCTGTGTGACCTCTGCATCCCTGTAGATCTGAGCTCACATTCTGTGGAAATAAGTAGGAATGTTCCAAGCTGCCCCAATTTCAGGACCCATCTTCCTTATGTGGAAGATAGAGTATGTTGTCCAGCCTCCCTTTGGAGGATGGAACATTCTCTACCATTGTTGATCCATGTTGAGGGCAAGGTCCTATGGGGGCCCACAAAGGGTCTCTTGTGTTGTTCCTGATAGATGAGCAGTAACAATGTGTCACTCCCAGTTCTAGTTTGATCCTTTTGCTTTGGAAATTCCTTCTGGTCATGGTTGGGGGCATTCAAAGTCGCTGGTGGGGCTGCATACTTAGATACTTGGTGTGTGACAGAAGCTCGAGTGTAAAGAACATGGGAGGGGGCGTGCTGTGGTACACTCAGTTAAGCACACATATCACCAAACACAAGGATCCAGGTTCCAGCCCCCGGCTTCCTACCTGCAGGGGTGTCGCTTCACAAATGGTGAAGCAGGTCTGCAGGTGCCTCTCTTTTTCTCTCCCTCTCTCTCCCCCCCCCCTCAAATTCTCTCTGTCCTGTCAAATAAAAACAAAAAGGGTGGAGGGGAATGGCTGCTGGGATCAGCCGATTTGTAATACTGGCACCGACCGCCAGCAATAACCCTGGTAGAAAAAGAAAAAAAAAGAAGAAGAAGAACATCACCTCAGCTCTGCTCTGCTCTGCTCTGCTCTGCTCCTGGCTTCTTTACATGCCAACTGATTCACCGGTCACAATGCTTAACTACTTCTTCTTCTTCTTCTCCTTCTCCTCCTTCTCCTTCTCCTTCTCCTTCTCCTCCTCCTCCTTCACCTTCTCCTTCTTCTCTTCCTCCTCCACCTTCTCCTCCTCCTCCTCCTTCTCCTCCTCCTCCACCTTCTCCTTCTCCTTCTCCTCCTCCTCCTCCTTCTCCTCCTCCTTCACCTTCTCCTTCTCCTTCTCCTCCTCCTCCTCCTCCACCTTCTCCTTCTCCTCCTCCTCCTCCTCCTCCTTCACCTTCTCCTTCTCCTCCTCCTCCTCCTCCACCTTCTCCTCCTTCTCCTCCTCCTCCTCCTCCTCCTTCACCTTCTCCTTCTCCTTCTCTTCCTCCTCCACCTTCTCCTCCTCCTCCTCCTTCTCCTCCTCCTCCACCTTCTCCTTCTCCTTCTCCTCCTCCTCCTCCTCCTTCTCCTCCTCCTTCACCTTCTCCTTCTCCTCCTCCTCCTCTTCCACCTTCTCCTCCTTCTCCTCCTCCTCCTCCTCCACCTTCTCCTTCTCCTTCTCCTCCTCCTCCTCCTTCAACTTCTCCTTCTCCTCCTCCTCCTCCTCCTTCACCTTCTCCTTCTCCTTCTCCTCCTCCTCCTCCTTTACCTTCTCCTTCACCTTCTTCTTCTCCTCCTCCTCCTCCTCCTCCTTTACCTTCTCCTTCTCCTTCTCCTCCTCCTCCTTCTCCTTCACCTTCTCCTTCTCCTCCTCCTCCTCCTCCTCCTTTACCTTCTCCTTCTCCTCCACCTTCTCCTTCTCCTCCTCCTTCTCCTCCTCCTCCTCCTCCTTCTCCTCCTCCTCCACCTTCTCCTTCTCCTCCTCCTCCTCCTCCTCCTCCTCCTCCACCTTCTCCTCCTCCTCCTCCTCCTTCACCTTCTCCTTCTCCTTCTCCTCCTCCTCCTCCTCCTCCTCCACCTTCTCCTTCTCCTTCTCCTTCTCCTCCTCCTCCTCCTCCTCCACCTTCTCCTTCTCCTTCTCCTCCTCCTCCTCCTTCACCTTCTCCTTCTCCTCCTCCTCCTCCTCCTTCTCCTCCACCTTCTCCTTCTCCTCCTCCTCCTTTACCTTCTCCTTCTCCTCCTCCTCCTCCTCCTTTACCTTCTCCTTCTCCTTCTCCTCCTCCTCCTCCTCCTTCTCCTCCTCCTCCTTCACCTTCTCCTTCTCCTCCTCCTTCTCCTTCACCTTCTCCTTCTCCTCCTCCTCCTCCTCCTTCTCCTTCTCCTTCTCCTCCTCCTCCTCCTTTACCTTCTCCTCCTCCTCCTCCTCCTTCACCTTCTCCTCCTCCTCCTCCTTCTCCTTCTCCTCCTCCTCCTCCTTCACCTTCTCCTTCTCCTCCTCCTCTACCTTCTCCTTCTCCTTCTCCTCCTCCTTCACCTTCTCCTTCTCCTCCTCCTCCTCCTTCACCTTCTCCTTCTCCTTCTCCTCCTCCTTCACCTTCTCCTTCTCCTCCTCCTCCTCCTCCTTCTCCTTCTCCTCCTCCTCCTTTACCTTCTCCTTCTCCTCCTCCTCCTCCTTCTCCTCCTCCTCCTCCTTTACCTTCTCCTTCTCCTTCTCCTTCTCCTCCTCCTCCTCCTTCACCTTCTCCTTCTCCTCCTCCTCCTCCTCCTTCTCCTTCTCCTCCTCCTCCTTTACCTTCTCCTTCTCCTCCTCCTCCTCCTTCTCCTCCTCCTCCTCCTTTACCTTCTCCTTCTCCTTCTCCTTCTCCTCCTCCTCCTCCTTTACCTTCTCCTTCTCCTACTCCTCCTTCTCCTCCTCCTCCTCCTTCACCTTCTCCTTCTCCTCCTCCTCCTCCTTCACCTTCTCCTCCTCCTCCTCCTTTACCTTCTCCTTCTCCTCCTCCTCCTCCTCCTCCTCCACCTTCTCCTTCTCCTCCTCCTTCTCCTCCTCCTCCTCCTCCTTTACCTTCTCCTTCTCCTTCTCCTCCTCCTCCTCCTTTACCTTCTCCTTCTCCTTCTCCTCCTCCTCCTCCTTTACCTTCTCCTTCTCCTCCTCCTCCTTTACCTTCTCCTCCTCCTTCTCCTCCTCCTCCTCCTCCTCCTCCTCCACCTTCTCCTTCTCCTCCTCCTTCTCCTCCTCCTCCTCCTCCTTCTCCTCCTCCTCCACCTTCTCCTCCTCCTCCTCCTTCTCCTCCTCCTCCTCCTCCTCCTTTACCTTCTCCTTCTCCTTCTCCTCCTTCTTCTCCTCCTCCTCCTCCTCCTCCTTCTCCTCCTCCTTCTCCTTCTCCTCCTCCTCCACCTTCTTCTTTTAATGCCTTATTCGTGACTTAGTGAACGGCTTACACGCGAGTGCGGCATCTACAGAGGGCTGTAGTCCCACACCACACCCACCGCCAAGGTTCTGTGTCCTGCTGCCCAGATCAGCTTCCTCCTGGTTCTCTCAAACTCTTACAATTCGCTCACTCCTTCTCCTCCTTTTCTTTTCTTTTCTTTTCTTTTAAATTCTTGGCAAGTTTGAGTATTTCCGTTATCTATACTCCAGAAGCAACAAGACCATCTGGTATTTGTCTCTCACCTCCTTTCTTACTTCACTAAACAGCCACCTGCATTTTGTCCCCAGTGATACCACATTGCCTTTTTAACTGCAGAGTAATATTCCATCCAATATTTTCCCCCCATAATTACTTTATCCAGTTATCTGCTGATGGCTATGTAGACTTCTTCCAGCCCTTGGCTATTATAAATAACACAGCTGTCAACATAGGGGGTGCATGTGTCCCTGTGAATTCCTGTTTTTATGTCCTTTGAATAGATGCCTAAGAGAGGCCTTGCTGGACCATAAAGTATTTCCATCTTATTTGTTGAAGGACTTACCAGGCTGTTTCCCAGAAGGGCTGCACCACTTTGCACCCCCTGAGCAGAGTAACAGAGCCCCCTTTCTCTCACTATCAATCAAGCAAAGCTTCACAAAGCAGGACTTTGAAGAGACCTCACTAGGCCCATGGTTATAATTCACTAGTTGAGTGATGCCACACCTTATGCATAAGGTTCCAACAACAGATTGAATATTCCCACAAGTAAAATCCTCATGTCAAGGAAGAGAAGCATAATTAGAAGCCTGGAACTTAGTCAAATTATAGTGTTTTGTTGTTGTTGTTGTTTGTTTGTTTGTTTGTTTTAAAGGTATTTTTATTGGGTGAGATGAATAGTTTACAGTAAATACAGTAAATAGTTTACAGTAAATAGTTTACAGTAAATAGTTTACAGTAAATGAATAGTTTACAGTAAATGAATAGTTTACAGTAAATAGTTTACAGTAAATGAATAGTTTACAGTAAATAGTTTACAGTAAAGGTATTTTTATTGGGTGAGATGAATAGTTTACAGATGAATAGTTTACAGTAAATAGTTTACAGTAAATTTAAATAAATAGTTTACAGTAAATAATTTACATTTGTAAATGTATTGACATGTATAAAATCTTCAGTTTTCTACAAAACACTGGCCCTAACCACTACATTTCACCAGACACAAAAGTCAACCCCAAACGGATCCAGGACTTGGGTATTCAACCAGAAACTATCAAATACTTAGAGGAAATGTTGTCAGCTCTCTTTTTCCATCTAAATTTTAGAGACATCTTCAAATGGTACAAATACAATTGCAAAGAAGACAAAAGCAAAACAAACAAATGGGACTACATCAAATTGAAAAGCTTCTGCCCAGGAAAAGGAATCATCACCCAAACAAAGAGACTCCTTATGGACTGGGAGAAAAATCTTTACATGCCATACATCAGACAAGAGGCTAATAACCAAAATATATAAATATAATATATAAAGAGCTCACCAGGGGCCAGGCGGTGGTGCACCTGATTAAGTGCTCACACAATATAGTGTGCAAGGACCCAGATTCAAGCCCCTGGTCCCCACCTGCAAGGGGAAAGCTTCCCAAGTGGTGACGTGGTAGGTGTCTTTCTGTCTCTCTCCTTCTCTATCTCCCCTTCTCCTCTCAATTTCTCTCTGTCTCCATTCAATAATAAATGTTAAAAACAAATAGATAAAGAGCTCACTAAATTCAGCAACATAAAAATACAAATGACCCCAACTAAATCATGATTATTTCTTCCTGCCGTGTCCTTCTGTGCTAGGGATAAAGACACACATCAGATGCTTATTAAGTTTACCAGTGACACAGAGCTGAGAGGGACAGTTTCATAAACCAGATGACAGAAACGACTTCCAAAGCATCCTGACAAGGCTGGAAGGATAAGGTCAAAACAATGAGGTGAACCGTAACAGAAATGAATTAAATTTCTACAGCTAGAAAAAGAGAAAGATTCTGGGGTTGGCTTTCTGGGGCTTTGGATAGGAGTTAGTGTCTATGTGTTGATGGATTTTTTTAAAAAAGTAAATAAATATAACACTGAGCTTCATTTCTGAGAGCATCTTGTCTGAGGCTAGGCTGATCAGGGCTCTGCTAGGGTGCCATGACCTTCCCAGCCTGGTACCTTGTCTTCAAGTAGATATTAATCCTCTGCAGACACCAGCAGACAGTCAGCATCAAAGACAAGTCCAAATATGCAGGTGTTCACCCAGAAAAAAGACATGATCTAGGAGATATGAAAATTTCAGTTTTCAAGGGTCCTTGGAGGTGGTGCGCCTGATTAAGTGCATACAAGGACCCACACAAGAATCCAGGTTCAAGTACCTGGCTCTCCACCTGCAGAGGGAATGCTTCACAAGCAGTGAAGCAGGTCTGCAGGTCTCTCTCTCTCTCTCTCTCTCTCTCCCTCTCTCTCTCTCCCTCTCTCTCCTTCTCTCTGTTCTATCCAATAAAATGGAAAACATAGCCGCCAGGAGCAGTAGATTTATAGAGTTGGCACTGAGCCCCAGCAATAACCCTGGAGAGAGGGAGGGAGGGGAGGAGAGAGAGAGAGAGTTGGAGACCTGCAGCCCTGCTTCACCACTTGTAAAGCTTCCCCCACAGGTGGGGACCAGGGACTTGAACCTGGGTCTTTGTGCACTGTCGTGTGTGCATTTAACCAAGGGCGCCACTGCCTGGCCCTGACTTAATTCATTTTTAACAGCTGAGTATTTTTCCAAGTCCATGGTATCTATCTTTCTCTCCCTTTGTCCCCCTGTCTCTATCTCTATCTGAAAAAATCAGCATGGAACAGTGAAGTCCTACTAATGATTTTTAAAATAAATCATTAAAAGCCAAAGCAGATGATTGAGAGGAAAGCTCTCATGCCCTGGGAGAAAGACCATCCTTTCCAGTGCAGCTATTCAAAAACAGCCTATTTGGAGTATTTGAGCTCTCCATTGTAGACAGTACGTGAAAACAGGTTCTGCTTATCTCTCCTTTCCAGAGCCCTGCCCCACTAGACACATGGTGGGGTCCTTTGCCCAAGGAAGTCGGGTTGGCATCATGGTATCATCTGGAACCTGGTGACTGAAAAAGAGTTAAGATATATAATGTAGGACAAATTGTTGACTAATCACGAACCTAAAGGCAAGAATAGTGCAAATGAAGATTTGGGGGTCTCCGTTTTGGAAATAGCTAGTAGGTCTGTTTTAGGTCTATTCCAGAGGGCCATGACTTTACTAGTTTTGGCCTGAGCCTGACAGCTAATATACAGGTGGACCCAGGTTATTGTCTGGGTAGATGGTGTCATAGTTGGAAAAAGGACTGGAAATCTGGATCAGGGAAGAGAGTAGCTCCCAAATATGGAGAAAGTCCATAACTATTGTTAACTGTAAACCCCACCGGTTTGATCTGGGGCCCATATGTCAGCACATAGTGTGACCTCTGCTTCCCTGTAGTGACCTGGTTTTGTCAGTGAATCACTGGCATGCAACTTCAGAGTTTAATCTTTTTTGATTTTGTAGTTTTAAAGTTTAATTATTTTTATTTTATTAGTTTATTTGTTTATTTATATTTGTTTCTGCCTCCAGGGTTATTGCCGGGGCTCAGTGCCAGCACTACGAATCCACTGCTCCTGGAGGCCATTTTTTCCATTTTATTGGATAGGGCAGAGAGAAATTGAGCCAGGAGGGGGAGAGAGAGAAAGAGAGAGAAAGACAGACACCTGTAGACCTGCTTCACTGTTTGTAAAGTGTCCCTCCTCTGCAGGTGGGGACCAGGAGTCCAAACCCAGATCCTTGAGTGGGTCCTTGCACTTAGTACTGTGTGCACTTAGCCTGGTGCAGCACCTCTCAGCCCCCCAAATTTAAGCTATTTTTTTAGAGTAAGTTTTTGGGGAAAACTGAGGGGAAAGTTCAGGCAGCTCTGTGTCCTCCTTCCTCTCTCCCCATAGGAAGAGGTGGTTCCCTCCTCACAGCTCTCTGGGGCAGTGATATTCTTGCCATGATGCTGTGTACTTGTAACTGCTCAGCAAATATTGACACAAGGTCACCGATTCAAGCTCACGGTTTGCATTAGAATCTTCTCGTTGCTTTGTTTTCATTATTTGGATGTTGACAAACCCATCTGCCATCACACTCCCCATTTAACTGGCATAAAAGTATTTGGGGTTTGTTCACATTATTTCTTCTCCCCCAGATTTTCCTGTCCCTATCACCTTGCCTTTCCCAGAACGCCGTCTGTTTGGAATCAGACTACACCGTGGCCTCTTCAGATTGCTATCTTAAGTTCCTTCCGCATCTATTTGTGGCTTGATAGCTCATTTTGCTGGGGCGGGGGGCGTCAAAAAGCAAAGTGCGAACAGCCATTATAGGAAAAAAGTAGATGTGAAAAACAAAAAGATAAACAATTGTCTAATGGTGTTTGCAGTTACCTGAAGCTCACTGCTTCTGAGCTAGCTACTACCAATAGCCCCGAGATGCCCCCAAACATTGAGTCTGTTCATTCCGCGTGATGTCACTTAACTGACCTCCCGTCTCCCCTAACCCCCTCAATCCCAAAGCAGCATTCGTAACAAATATGCAGATAGCCTCTTCAAGATAATGTGAGCCTGTTACACTAAACTGGGAGGAAAGATCACACCAATAATAGACTTGATTTTGCATAGTCCGTGGGTCTGTTCAGATAACGTGTGACTTAATAGTCTTTATCTATTCCTTTTATGGGCGTTCCCAGGAGAGTCAGTTCACTCCAGCTATCTGCAAAATCCTCTCCCTCCTCATTTTTTTTTCTTTTGTTTGTTTGTTTTGTCTTTAAAGCTCAAGACAGGAACTCTTTAAAGGTTCAGAGAAATGGCTCATCCACCACAGTTCAATGAAAAGTAGGAAATATTTCTTGTGCAAATACGACGTCTGATTTTGGCATAAGGACCTGTTTTTAAGCTTTCTGTTCACTTTATCTTGGCTTTTTCATAAGATGCGATTAAAATATCTTCTTCTGCAATATAAAAGAAGCCGATTTTGTATAATGAAGATGAGAGGGAGAGTTTGAAACCTATTTTGATTTTTTTTTAATTTTTTAAAAATATTTATTTTATTTATTCCCTTTTGTTGCCCTTGTTGTTTTATTGTTGTAGTTATTATTGTTGTTGTCATTGTTGGATAGGACAGAGAGAAATGGAGAGAGGAGGGGAAGACAGAGAGGAGGAGAAAAAGATAGACACCTGCAGACTTGCTTCACCGCCTGTGAAGGGACTCCCCTGCAGGTGGGGAGCCGGGGTTCGAACCGGGATCCTTATGCCGGTCCTTGTGCTTTGCGCCACCTGCGCTTAACCCGCTGCACTACAGCCCGACTCCCCCTATTTTGATTTTTAAGTTAGTCTAAAGTTTCAGATTTAACAGTATAAAAAATCCTTTTCACTCACTAAAATCTTGATTGTCGAGTTTGTGTTTTAAACCTTTAGTTATATGATGTAGAATTATTTTATTTTATTTTACTTTATTCTATTTTATTTTAGGCAACAGTTATCTGTATAGCTCATTGCCTGCAAGAGGAATACACCAATCCTGGTGGCCGTTTTTTCAAGAGTATTGAGGGGGCCGGGTGATGGCGCACCTGGTTGAATGCACATGTCACAATGCACAAGGACCCAGGTTCAAGCCCCTAGTCCCCACCTGCAGGGGGAAAGCTTCACAAGTGGTGAAGCAGGGCTGCAAGTGTCTCCCTGTCTCTCCCCTTCCCCTTCCCTCTTGATTTCTGACTGTCTCTATCCAATAAAGAAAAAGGAAGGAAGAAAGAAAAAAAATAAAATATTTAAAGAGAGAAAGAGAAGAACTGGAAAGGACGCATTCCCTCCCTGTGTGGTTAGCTCAGTGCATTCACCGCCACAGTTCTAAAATCATCACATAATCCAGCTTAAACTCTCCCTCAGCTAATCCCCTCCCTCTCTGGAAACCAACAATCTTTCTTTCTTCCTTCTTTCTTTTTGCTTTTCCTATCTACGCAGTCTTTTTGCCTGGAACTAGCAAGGTAAGGCAGTGGAACCATTTCATCCAGGATGACTTCTACAGATTTCATTTCACTCCGCTGACTTCCATGGAAGCCTGGAGAAAAAAAAAAAAAAAAGCCAGTAGTGTGAGCGTTAAGATGTCATGTTTTAGGGGCCAGGAGGTGGCGCACATGTTACAATGAGCACAGATCCAGGTTCAAGCCCCTGGTCCCCACTTGCAGTGAGGGAAGCTTCAGAAGTGATAAACTGAGAATGCAGGTATCTCTCTGTCTTGTTCCGCTCTCTATCTCCTCCCCCCCCCCCGCGCCCTCTCTCCATCTCTGTCCAAAAAAATAATAAATATATAAATGAAATTTTTAAAAGATTTCATGTTTTACTAAGCAGAACTTGGACTGGAGTTAGTATATTGCACCCAAGTAAAAGACTCTGGGGTGGGGGAAGGGTTCAGGTCCTGGAACATGATGGCAGAGGAACTAGTGGGGGTTGAATTGTTATGTGAACTGGGAAATGTTCTGCATGTACCAACTATTGTGTTTTACTATTGACTATAAACCATTAATCCCCCAATAAAGTTTTTTTTTAATTTTCATGTTTTATCCCTAGAGGAAAGGGATAAACCATGTCTTTCATCCAAACTAGCTATAGAACCAAAAAACTTCAGAAGCAAAGTTCCCATCTTACAAAAGACATTTTCAAATTCCTCTAAGTTAGAGAGTTGAAAAAGAACCACATATATTTTTCCTCCTCTCTTCTCACACAGGACTTGGAAGGGGAGCATGCCAGGCTGGGTTATGAGGGCCAAATGAAGCTCGCTGAATGTGATGGCCAGGGACTTGTCTCCTAGCTGGCTTCCTTATTCAGATTACGTTAGGAAACCCGTGTCGAGAATCCAGATTTCTGCCAAGTTGTGCATTGTGTTTGTAGCTCCTGGCAGGTTACAGCTGATGGGCTTAAACGGATAAAAACTTGTGTTTCTAACTCAGAATGTTTGTGGTGAGTGTTTGGATGCTCTCATTATGGGTGACTTGCTGAAGTCACTGGACAGCTTAGATGACAAAGAACTGGTTCCAGGAAGGAGAGAGAAGTGTGGTTCTTCATCCCTAGAGATGGCTGAGGTCACTGATGACCACACTCTCATTTCATCCACGGAATTTGTTCTTCCTCCTCCTCCTCCTCCTCCTCCACTTCCACCTCTTTCCTTCCACTTTTTCTTCCTTCTTGTCCTTCTTCTCCTTTTATCTCATCTTCTTCCTCTTCTTTCTCTTTATAATTTGTGTTTCATTCATTTGTTTGCTTGTTCTTATTTTTTTGGGGGGCGGGGGGAGGTGTTTGTTTATTTTTGCCTCCAGGGTTACCACTGGGTCTCACTATGTATCCAGTGTTCCTGAAGGCCATCTTTTTTCCATTGTTGTTGTTGTTGCTGCTGCTGTTGTCGGATAGGACAGAGAGAAATCGAAAGAGGAGGGGAGGACAGAGAGGAAGAGAGAAAGACAGACAACTGCAGACCTGCTTCACCGCCTGTGAAGTGACTTGCCTGCAAGTGGGGCTCGAATCGGGATCCTTGCACAGGTCCTTGTGCTTTGTACAATGTGCACTTAACCCACTGCGCTACCACCCGGCCCCCTGCTTGCTTGTTTTAAAAAGCTGTATTTGTTTAGTAATGAAACAGGGCGGGGGTGGGGGGGTGGACAAAGCATCTCTCTGGCATATGCAGTACTGGGGATTGAACTCAGGACCTCATGCTTGCAAGTTCACAGCTCTCTTGACTGTACTACTATTTTTCTGTCTTTTGAGAGTCTTCACTGAGGAGATGCAGCCTCATGGGAGTAAGGCAGCTAGTAAGTAGAGGCTATTGCAGGAAACCTGACCACCACCAACATCTACTGAAAAAGATGCCCACTGCTCCCTTTCCCTGGCCCCAGGCCCTGGCCCCAGCAGCTCGTCTCCGAGACTCCACACCATACTGGGGTTCCTCTGAGGTTGATCTGACCCATGTGACAGATGGAACAAGCTGGGCTTGTGAGTTGCAGATGGTTGTAAATGCCCATGCCAGCTACACTGGCATGTTTCCTCTCATATTTTCACCAAATCTCTCCCTCTGTTCAATTCTGGCATAAATAAAGTTTTTTATTTATTCATTTTTCATCTAAGAAAGGATAAATTAACAAAACCATAGGGTAGGAGGGGTACAACTCCACATAATTCCCACCACCCAATCTCCATATTCCATCCCCTCCCCTGATAGCTTTCCCATTCTCTATCCCTCTGGGAGCATGGACCCAGGGTCATTGTGGAGTGCAGAAGGTGGAAGGTCTGGCTTCTGTCATTGCTTCCCCGCTGAACATGGGCGTTGACTGGTCGGTAATAAAGTTTTTTTTTTTTTTTATGGAGCATGAGTGTAAGGCCACTCGAGTGGACAGAATATTTAAGGAAAATAAAAACAAGCCAGGGAGACAGGTAAGCATTATAGCACAAGATTTGCACACCAGAGGCTTCAGAGGTCCCGGGTTCAATCCCCAGCACTGCCATATGCCAGAGCCCTCTTCTCTCTCTCTGAAAAGAGTGACCTTAGAAGCATAAATTCATACACACGTGAGATCTCACCTACACACACACACACACACACACACACACACACACACACACACACAAAATGAATACAAATAACTTTGTATTGTAATTATTTTTCTTACTGGAGGATTAAAGGTTTACAGTAAATACAGTTGTTAGTACATGTATAACATTTCTCAGTTTTCTGCAAAGTACTTACCACCCAGCCGAGTTTCTGCTACACCACCATCAGGCACCAGGACCTGAGAGGCCCCCTCCCCCCAAAGTCCTTTACTTTGGTCCAATACACCAAACCCAGTCCAGGTTCTGCTTTGTGTCCCCCTTTCTTTTCTCCTCCCCCCCTTTCTATTCTTATTTCTCCACTTCTGTCCATGAGTGAGATCTTCCCATATCCACCCTTCTCTTTCTGGCTAATCTCAATTCACATGATTCCTTCAAGCTCCATCCTTATCTTGAAAAAATAACTTCTTGGGAGCTGGGTGGTAGCACAGCAGGTTAAGTGCACATGGTGCAAAACGCAAGGTCCAGCATAAGGATCCCAGTTCAAGCCCCCGGCTCCCCACCTGTAGGGCAGTCGCTTCACAAGCAGTGAAGGAGGTCTGCAGGTGTCTGTCTTTCTCTCTTCTTCCTTGTCTTCCCCTCCTCTCTCCATTTCTCTCTGTCCTATCCAACAACAACAACAACAGCTATGACAGCAATAACAACTACAACAAGCGCAATAACAAGGGCAACAAAATGGAAAAATGGCCTTCAGGAGCAGTGAATTCATAGTGCAGACACCGAGCCCCAGCAGTAACCCTGGAGGCAAAATAATAATAATAATAATAATAATAATAATAATAATACATTTAAAAATAATAATAAAAGTTCTAGGACAGTGCCTATTTTATTGTGGGTATTAATGGTTTAAATACAGTTGTTGGTACCTGTATAACCAGTTGTCCACCTTTTTTTTTTTTTTAGGTATACAGTTTCTCACCAGTCCCACACACCCCCAAATATCAATTCTCAAACTTCCATGTATAATTCTCCTTGTCTACTAAGACTTCATTTTTTCCCCTTTTGTTGCCCTTGTTGTAGTTATTATTATTGTTGTTGGTTAAGACAGAGAAATGGAGAGAGGAGGGAAAGACAGGGAGAGAAAGAGAGATACCTGCAGACCTGCTTCATTTTAACTCCAAGTAACAGTATACAAAACCAAAAATGGATTGAACAAAATAAGGAATTTTAATATCTCACATTAACAAAGAAAGAAAAACTCAACACTAAAGCACAGGAGTGATGAATTCACAAGCACCACTGAGTTAGTTACTATCTGTGTGCCCTCTTATCCTCAGTGTGGTGGCTTTTGTCTCCATAGTCACAGGTAGAAAAGGAAGAGATCTACTTATCTCAGTTTCACCCCAACCCACTGAGATGATCCTCCTAACAGTGTTGGTGTGAAGGAAAACAAAAAAGCCCCTAAGCTCCTTCCAGGTGGAAGAACAGCTTTTGTTTAAAAAACAAAACAAAAAACCCTGTGGTGTGAATAGGCAAGCAATTCTCTAGCCCTGGCCCTCTGCCCTCAGGAGGTTACTGAGGGGATAGCAGTAGCGATTCTGAAACCACTGCCAGCACTTGCAGGGAAGGGAAGGGAAGCTGAAAGTAGAGGCTGTAACAGGAGGATAAGAAGTCCATCATGGGTAGGGTGGTAGTGCAGTGGGTTAAGCGCACATGGTGCAAAGTGCAAGGACCAGCATAAGGATCCCAGTTCGAGCTCCAGCTCCCCACCTGCAGGGGTGTCGCTTCACCAGCGGTGAAGCAAGTCTGCAGGTGTCTATCTTTCTCTCCCCGTCTCTGCCTTCCTCTCCTTTCTCCATTTCTTTCTGTTCTATCCAACAATGACGACACCAATAACAACAATAATAATAACCACAATGATAAAACAACAAGGGCAACAAAAGAGAAAGAAAATAGCCTCCAGGAGCAGTGGATTCATGGTGCAGGCACTGAGCCCCAGCAATATCCCTGGAGACAAAAAAAAAAAAAAAAGTGCATCATAAAACACTTTTTTTTTTGCTTTTCTATTTTGGCTCTAAACTTACATTTAAACAAGTCTGTTATTTCACTGTTAGTACATTAATGGGCCTCTCAAGGGTGACTTCTATTAACATAGAAATAATTCTGTAAGCGACTTAGGCAATTAGATATGATACATATGTATATGCATATATATATATATACATATATATACACATACCACATATACAATGGCATTTTAGTGTACTATTTGCCTTTTTAAATAAAGTCCTTAAGATGCATTCGGAGTCTGTCCGCTCTCACACAGGTGACCCTGGCTGATGCCACTCTCACTCAGGCTGCTTTCCCAGGCCCTGCGTTTGGCTTCTCCGTGTCATTAGCCGCGTCACTTGAAGCGAGTGACATTTCAGGAAGGGTCCTGCATCTCAGTGTTTATTATCTGGAATCAGGCTTTCATTCAGGAAGGTGTAGGTTGAAGTGTCTCTACTTCAGCCTGGTCTGTGTTAGATCCATAAAAATACTCCCATTTAAGAGTGCAACCTTCCTCGGGTAAGTTAGCAGATAGCTTTACAGCAATACAAATGTCCAACACCTGCACCTGCAAACTCAAGTATTTGGTCATTACCCAGCACAAGCTTTGTTATTATTTACAACATGCCTGTGAATATGTATATTGTCCCTAGATGCTGGCGGCCTATTTTTATCTCCTCTAATACACGTTCTTAACGTTTGTGTTTCCCAAATTCAGATCCTAGAACTTTTTATTATTTTATTATTTTATTATTATTACTTTTTTTTTAAACAATTTAAAAAATCATTTATTTTGTAAAGAATGTACCTAGTCCAAAGTAACTATCTTTTAAAAAGTTTCTGGCCCCAAAAACTTTATAATACCTTTTTTTTTTTTCAGTTCAACCTAATAAAAGTGGTATCTAGAAAATACTCCACATTATTAAGTCAGTTTTTTTCTTTAAAAAAACAAAGTTCCAATTTGAAAGCATTTCTAAGGCACGGTGCTCCGGAAGACAGACGTGCTTCTGCTGGCTGTGCGAGGTGTACAAGGCATCCAAGGCGTCCATGATTGGCCCCAACTGAGCAGTGACAGGCACCTGCTGATGCTGTGGGGAGGGAGGTTCCTCAGACATAGGCCCCCAGGGCTGCATGAAACTCTGTGAGGCACTGGACCAGCTGCTGGAACTTGGGCCTCTCCTCTGGGTCTAAGGCCCAGCAACAAGCCATCACAGCAAACAGTTCATCCGGACAATTGATAGGCTGGGCTATCCGATAGCCATCTTTCAGGTACGCTGCCATCTCGAAGGGGTCGATGTCCACGTAGGGCGTTTGGCCCAGAGTCATGAGCTCCCACAGCGCCACTCCAAAGGCCCACACATCACTGGCACTGGAGAACTCATTATTCACCAGACTTTCAAGAGCCATCCACCGAACAGGCCTGTTTTCATTGTCTCCCAGACAGTGATAATCCATGGGGAACAAGTCTCTGGAGAGGGCATTGTCTGTGATCTTAACTTGTAGTGTATCATCAATGACACAGTTCCTAGCAGCCAGGTCTTTGTGGATGACTTCCCTTCTGGCCAGATAGCTCATCCCACAGGCAATCTGAATAGCCATGTGCACCAGGTCTTGCTGAGAAATTGCCTGAGGATTATTGGCCTCTACTAGTTTGCACTGCCGTAAAAACAACTTCAGATTCCCCCAATTCATGTACGGCAAGAGCTGGGAACAGACTGGCAGAGAATTCACTGCAAATCAAGCACATCTCCCTAGAACCCCCAGCATCTTTTACTGTGGATACTGACTTCCAGAATGGCTCCATCCACTAGGATGCATGTGCTTGTGGCCTAGGAGGGGCTGCCACTGCCTCTCCCATGTGGTTTATAACTTATTTTTCACTTTAATGCATTTATTTATAAAATGGAAACACTGACAAGACCATAGGATAAAAGGGGTACAATTCCCACCACCAGAACTCTGTATCCCATCCCCTCCCCTGATAGCTTCCCTATTCTTTAACTCCATGGGAGTATAGACCCAGGGTCATTGTGGGATGCAGAAGGTGGAAGGTCTGGCTTGTGTAATTGCTTCCCCGCTGAACATTTGTGTTGACAGGTTAATTCATACTCCCAGCCTGTCTCTCTCTTGCCTTAGAGGGGCGGGGCTCTGGGGAAGCAGGGCTCCAGGACATAATGGTGGGGTCATCTGGCCAGGGAAGTCTGGTTGGCATCCTGGTAGCATCTGGAACGTGGTGGCTGAAAAAGAGTTAACATAAAAGCCAAGCAAATTGGTGATTAATCATGAACCTAAAGGCTGGAATAGTGCAGATGAAGAGTTGAGGTCTCCATTTTGGAAATAGCTAGTGGGTCTATTTTAAGTATATCCTAAAGGGCCCATGACTTTATTAGTTTGTTTCCTGAGCCTGACATCTGATATGCAGATGGGCCTAAGTTATTATCTGGAGAGATGTTGTCATGGCAGGAAAAGGGGCTAGGGAGTTGGATCAGGGAAGAAAGTAGCTCCCAAATATGGGGAAAGTGTATAAATATTGTTGACTATAAACCCCATCGATTTGATCTGGGGCCCATATTCAGCACAGGAGCCTATGTAACCTCTACATCCCTGTAGGTCCGAACTTGTATTCTGTGGTCATCAGTAGGAACATTTTGAGTTGCAGCAATTTCAGGACCCATCTTCTTCAGGTGGTAGATAGAGGTGGTTATCTAACCCTCCTTTGGAAGATGGAACATTCTCTACCATTGTTGGTCCACATTGAGGCCCAAAGGGGCCCATTATGTGAAGATGACTGGTGATAATGGAGAGAGGGATCTATTCGAGGTCTAGGCTCATCATGTTTGATTGGGAATCTTAGGACTCCTCAACTAGGGCCCCAGATGATGGGGTGGCCTGATAGTGACTACAGAGTCATCATTAAAGTCTGCCAGTCTCTTGCCCTTATTCAGCTTTTTCGGTCCATACTTTGATAAGATTAGCTTTGGAGTGAATGAGGGAAGTGAAACAGGACGTAGGTGAGGAAGGTATCTAGGTCTAAGTAGAAACTGGTTTATAACTTTTATTTCCTGTCCCTATTGTTAAAAAATTGTAGGCACAGACTTGTGATGGGATCGAGGTGGTGGGATTTCAGTTCAGCCTACCCCCGTCAATCCCATGAACGTCCCAGGTGTTAGGGGGGTTCTTCCTGGCTGGCTGTGTCTTGGGATGGCCTTGCTGAATCTATTTCTCTTCATCCTTGCCGTGTGGGTGCTAAGTTTTGGTCCTTTGCTGTTGATGCTTGTCTGAGATCCAAACCTGTTTCTGTGCAGGGTTTTCCATCTCTCTCTGTTGTGGCTTTGTTGCTATCATAGAAGTGAAAGAGAGGGACTGGGTGGTGGTGCACCTGTTGAGTGCACACATTGCAATGCTTAAGAACCTGGGTTCAAGCCTCTGGTGTCCTCCTGCACAGCTTAATAAGTGGGAAAATAACGTTGCATATCTCTCTCTCTTTTTTTTCTCTCTCTCCTTCTCTCTTTTTTTTTCAAACAAACTTTTCTTTTTATTATCTCTACTTATTTATTGGATAGACTGCCAGAAATCGAGAGGGGAGGAGGTGGTAGAGAGGGAGAGAGAGACAGAGAGAGACCTGCAACACTGCTTTACTACCTGCAAAACTCCCCCCCCCCCCGGCTGGTGGGTCTTTCTCTCTCCAAAATAAATAAAACATATTTTTTTAAAAGAAGTGAAAAAACAGACCTAGCTCATCTGCCATCTTGGCCCCACCATCTGGACTTAATACTTTTCCCAAATTAAAGACCATTCTCAAAAATTATTTAAGAAATATAGGAAAAAAGAGTCTTAACAAACAATGCTGGCTAAAAAGAAACAGTTACTTGTTTGGGTTTGTAACAACTTTATCACTTTTTAGACAAAAGGCCCAAATTTAGTTCTATTCTTTTTATGTGTTAGTCATATAACTATTTATAGTAAATGAGTCATGGATATGTCTTTTATATTTATATAGTGAGACATAGATATATAAACATACAGAAGATAGTAAATTTAAAGGTTTTAACTATACTTATAAAATACAATTTATAAGCATGTTAAACAAAACTATATGTGTCATATGAAATTTATCATCCAGCCCGCCAACATCCATGTTCAGCAATTACAGGAGCCAGAACTCCCACCTTCTGCATCCCATAAAAGAGTCTATACTCCAGGAGAGGGAGAGAAATGATAAGGGGAAGATGACCAGAGGGCTGTGAACTCTCAACTCCATCAGGGCCCTGAGAGAGATGAGGACATCGTGAGGGACATTCGGAAGTAGTAATAGGTGTAGGTGTGACTTTGAGAGGAAGAGAAGGTGGGGGCATGAAAACTCTTGGGCAAATGTAAATTTGGAGATCTACTTGTATAACTGGGAGCATGAACTGCTATCGCTTCCAATGGAGGGAATGGGGACTCAGAACTCTGGTGGTGGGGACAGTGTGGAATTATACCCCGCTCATCTTGTAATTTGGTAAGTCAAGGTAAACTCACTAATAAAATTTTTAAAAAGAACTTTATCAGGGGCTGGGCGGTAGCACAGCGGGTTAAGAGCACGTGGCGCAAAGCGCAAGGACCAGAGTAAGGATCCCAGTTCAAGCCCCCGGCTCCCCACTTGCAGGGGGGTCGCTTTACAGGTGGTGAAGCAGGTCTACAGGTGTCTGTCTTTCTCTCTCCTCTCTGTCTTCCCCTCCTCTCTCCATTTCTCTCTGTTCTATCCTATCTAAGAGCAACAATGGCTATAACAATAATAACAACCACAACGAGAGCAACAACAAGGGCAACAAAATCGGAAAAATAGCCTCTAGGAGCAGTGGATTCATAGTGCTGGCACCAAGCCCCAGTGATTACTCTGGAGGCAAAAAAAAAAAAAAAACTTTATCATCTGGATGAAATAAATTTTTCAGTAAGCAAACCTAAAAGTTTATTACCTCCTAGGTATTCCTATTTCTCTTTAGATTTTACAACCATTTATAATCGACTTAATATTACCAAATTTAGTCAGGAAGCTAATATTCCTCTTCCGCAGTCACAAGAGAACAGGAGAACTTGAGCATAAAGAATTGTGAAGCCTTTGCTTCTCACTAGGGATGTTAATTTCATATCACTTTAGCAAACTTGAGGTAAGAGTAAACGCAGACGTTATATCATTCTAAGCCATCTGTGCATTTTGCTATGCACTGCCATTCTCAGGAGTAAGGGTGAATTGCAATGACAGTCAGTTACAGCATTTATTTGGTTCTTGCTAGTTTGTTTAATTTGTTTATTGATTTAATAATGAGTGACAAGATTGTAGGATAAGAGGAGTACAATTCCTACCACCAGATTTCTGTGTTTCATCCCCTCCATTGGAGGTTCCCTGTTCTTTATCCCTTTATGAGCATGGACCCAGGATCATTATGGGGTGCAGAAGGTGGGAAGTCTGGCTTCTGTAATTGCTTCTTCACTGAACATGGGCGTTGGCGGGTCAATCCATACTCCCAGCCTTTTTCTTTTTCTTTTCTTTATTGAGTCATTAATGGTTTATAATTAACAGTAAAATACAGTAGCTTGTACATGTTTAACATTTCCCAGTTTTCCACATAACAGTTCAGCCCCCACTAGGTCCTCCTCTGCCATCATGTTCCAGGACCTGAACCCCGCCCCCACCTCTCCCACCCCAGAGTCTTTGACTTTGGTGCAGTACACCAACTCCAGTCCAAGTTCTGCTGTGTGTTTTCTATTCTGATCTTGTTTTTCAACATCTGTCTATGAGTGAAATCATCTCATATTCATCCTTCTGTTTCTGACTGATCTCATTTAACGTGACTCCTTTAAGCTCTATCCAAGATGGGGTGAAGAAGGTAAAGTCACCGTTTTTAATAGCGGAGTAGTATTCCATTGTGTATATAGACCACAACTTACTCAATCACTCATCTGTTGTTGGACATACGGATTGCTTCCAGGTTTCGGCTATTACAAATTGTGCTGCTGGGGGTCGGGCAGTATTGCAGTGGGTTAAGCGCCTGTGGCGCAAAGTGCAAGGACCTGCCCCCGGCTCCCCACCTGCAGGGGAGTCTCACTTCACGGGTGGTGAAGCAGGTCTGCAGGTGTCTGTCTTTCTCTCCCCCTCTCTGTCTTCTCCTCCTCTCTCCATTTCTCTCTGTCCTAACAACAATGACATCAATAACAACAATAATAACTACAACAACAATAAAAAAGACAACAAGGACCCTGGATCCATACTCCCAGAGAGATAGAGAATGGGAAAGCTATCAGGGGAGGGCATGGGATGTGGAGATCGGGTTATGGGAATTGTGCGGAATTGTATCCCTCTTATTCTATGGTTTTGTTAATGTCTCCTTTCTTAAAAAAAAAAGACAACAAGGGCAACAAAATGGAAAATAAATAAAAATTTTAAAAAACTTTTTTAAAAATGTGCTGCTATAAATATTGGTATACACATGGTCTGGGAAGTGGCACAGTGGATAAAGCACTGGACTCTCAAATATGAGGTCCTGAGTTCAATCCCTGGCATCACATGTACTAGGGTGATGTCTGGTTCTTTCTCTCTCCTCCTATCTTCCTCATTAATAAATAAAACAAAGTAAAACTTTTTAAAAAGTGTATTGGTATACACAGATCTTTTTGAATGGGTATGTTTCTTAGTATATATCCCCAGGAATTCTCAGCCTGTTTCTATCTTTCCCTATAGTGTCAGGGAATGGACCGAGGAAATCACACCTGTGTGATAACGTCAAGCCATCTCTCCTGCTAGTGCTTGTACTCTGTCACTGTAGGGAGAGGGAGAGAAAAGACCAGGAGACACAGAGGAGGAGATGTAAGAGCTCCTTGGGTGCTGTCCATGGTCCTGGGTCTTGAACCCAGGCCCTCCAGGACAAGAAGGCTTATGCTGTGCCCAACCTAACCATTTTAATTTTGCATCTATTCCATTCTTTGGTATCAAAGATTAATAACTATTGCTTTACATTCTTAACATTAGTTAAGAATAAAGAAATGATCATTTCTTTTTGCTCACATCATTCTGAACTAGCATTTAAAAACTTCAGGAAATTTAACACATTTTAAAACTCCAGGGACTGGGTGGTGGCACACCTGGTTGAACACACACTACAATGCACAAGGACCAAGGTTCGAGCCCCCAGTCCCCATCTGCAGTGCTACAGATCTCTCTCTTTCTCTCTCTCTCTCTCTCTCTCTCTCTCTCTCTCTCTCTTTTGGTTTCTATTTCTAGCCAATAAATAAAAATTAAAATAAAACTCCAGTATTTGGCTGGTT
The DNA here is from genome assembly GCF_950295315.1 of Erinaceus europaeus. Taxonomy (NCBI): domain Eukaryota; kingdom Metazoa; phylum Chordata; class Mammalia; order Eulipotyphla; family Erinaceidae; genus Erinaceus; species Erinaceus europaeus. Next base: position 120,917,789 of record NC_080169.1, read on the forward strand.
GCAATAATATGTATGTGCATAACTTTTTGTAAAACTTAAAAATAATGATGAGACAATTAACTCATAAAATAATGCAAGAAATGTAGGAATGTTAAATCACAAGAAATTCAGCCCTGGTCTTGTACAAGCCAAATTACTGTGCTGATAAAATGTTCCACATGGTGAACTCAATTGTAAAGAGTCTATAAATGCTCAAGCCTCTCCTTTTTCTCCCCTGAGATGTTCTTAGCTTATCACTATAGTAACAACAGTGATTCTGTAAAAACGGTTTTCAATGCCCACAAGAGAAACATTGCTGAATGGTTTTCTTCCTGTCTCTTAAGACGTTTTGACAGCTGAGATGAGATAGAGATTCCGTAAGTGCATGCATACTGACAGGCTGATTATTTTTATCAAAAAAAAAAAAAAACTTTTAAAGTTTCCCAAGAGGAAGAAGAAAGGGAAAAATGGTGTAAAAAAAAAATGAAAGGACTAAGTTCAGCACTTAAGAAATGATCTATGTAAAAAGCAAACCTGTCTCCTCTGCAGAAGAAGAGATAAAAACCCATGATCAGAATCCTGAAAACTGTATCAGATGACAGATTTCAGAGCCAGCACTTACACATCCTCATGGTGTAAAAAAGTAGGAGGGGGTGTGTCGACAGTAAGCAAAGTGGTATAGAGGGTGAAGCCTCGGACTTTCATTTATAAGGTCCTGAGCTCCTTTCAGACTTTGTCAGAGTGGTTTCCGGTTCTCTTAACCTTCCTCCATCATGAATAAAAATCTATATTTTTATATTTATTAATATTATATATTGTATATGACTATATACTTATATAATATACATTTATATTATATAAGATGTATGTTATAAATGTAAAAAGAAATTCTCTTAGATGGGGGAGATAACATCTGCCTTATCATGCACGGGATACAAGTTTCAACCTGACCCCCACCTGACTAGGGGAAGCTTCAGTGTTGTGGCGTATTCTATCTCTCTCTGAAAAAAAAAAAGTCAGCTTAGAATGGTGAAGCCCTAGTAATGTCACAATAAATAGAATGTCCTTTTTTTTTTTTTTAAGTGAGCAAGATTATCTTTTCCCAGTGTCAATTTTTTCTTTTTGTTCTACGGTGCTTTTCAGATGAACATTCTTGTTTACATCAAAAGTTCCACAAAGTGAGGGTCGGGCGGTAGCATAGCAGGTTAAGCGCACTATGGTGCAAAGCACCAAGGACCAGCATAAGGCACCACAGCTCCCCACCGGCGGGGAGTGGGGGTCGATTCACAAGTGGTAAGGCAGGTCTGCAAGTGTCTGTCTTTCTTTCCCCTTCTCTGTCTCCCTTCCTCTCTCTCCTATCCAACAACAACATCAATGGCAACAACAAGGGCAACAAAATGGGGAAAAATGACCTCCAGAAGCAGTGGATTCGTAGTGCAGACACTGAGCCCCAGCAAAAACCCTGGAGGAGGAAAAAAAATATTCCACAAAGTTACCACAACACTCAAAATTATCCCTAGTGAAACTGTAAGGGAGAGAGAAATAAGGACATATGTGAAGGTGGATGAGAAAGCAAGGGCTTCTGGGTAGTACTAGTGTCAGAGTTGACCCAAAGAACATTGGTCTTAAGAGAACTGAGAGGGAGTCGGGCTAAGCGCACGTGGTACAAAGCACAAGGACTGGCACAAGGAGCCTGGTTCGAGCCCCACCTGCAGGGGAGTCACTTCACAGGCAGTGAAGCAGGTCTGCAGGTGTCTGTCTTTCTCTCCCCCTCTCTGTCTTCCCCTCCTCTTTCCACTTCTCTCTGTCCTATCCAACAACAATGATATCAATAACAATGACAGTAATAACTACAAAAACAACAACAACAAAAAGACAACAAGGGCAAAAAGAAAAAAAAAAAGGAAAAATAAATATTAAAAGAGAGAGAACTGAGAACTCTCCTTTCCTGGAGCTGGCTTCAGAATGGACCACCTGGCATATACCATCAGCTACCAACTTACTGATTTTTATTCTTCTTTTATACAGACACCACTCAAGATACTTGAAAAGCACACAGGACACAGAAACAGGGGCTAGAAAACAGTAACAACAAAGGGAAATTGGAAACTCTAATCAGATATCCACATTGCGTTAGAAATCTTTTTTAAATGATTTTTATTGGGGAAATTAATGGTTCATAGTCCACATTAAATACAGTGGTCGGTACATGTGTAAAATTTCTCAGTTTTCTGCAAAGCACCCTCACCCCCAGCCTAACTCCTCCTCCACCATCAGGACCTGAAATTCCCCCCCCCTCCCAGAGTCCTTTGCTTTGGTGCAAGACACCAAACCCCGTCCAGGTTCTGCTTGGTGTTTCCCCTTCTCTTCTTGCTGCTCCACTTCTGTCCATGAGTGAGATCATCCCATCTTCATCCTTCTCTTTCTGGCTGATCTCACTGTGAAGGATTCAGTGTCTCAGAATTCCTTTTTCTCCACCCCACGCCCCTCACCATTGTCTCTTGTTTGCAGACTCTGTAAAATAGATCATCTTACAGGGGTAGGGTGATTCCCTACCGAAGTGAAGTCGAGCATCTTTCCTTGCCTGAGGACGGTCACCTGGAACTCTTCTTTAGAACATCGTCTCCCTCATTTAACTGCTTTGTTGGCGCTTTGTTGTTTTGGGTTATTTGCTTCTGTTTTAGGGGGGGAGTGTTTCTGGTCATGGATTCCAGTCCTCTAGATTTCACTTATGCATGAAACCATTCGGTAGTTGCCTTTCATCTATTTATTTTTGCTAATCGGATGCTTTGTTTTTGTGTGAGTTGTAAGAGTTCTGTGAACATTTTGAATGCTTGTTGTTAAACAACAAATGCTAGTCCTTCTCTGCTGAGTGGTGGGCAGGTGTCTTCTCCCAGTCACGCTGTTGCCTTTTGGTTTTTGTGGATGTTTCCTTTGCATTTTTCTTTGATTATTAGTGATTGAATAATAATTAACGAGATTGTAAGATAACAGAAGTATAATTCCACACAGTTCCCACCACCAGAGTTCCATCTCCCATCCTCTTCATTGGAAGTTTCCCTGTTCTTTATCCCCCTCTGGGAGTATGCATCAATTTTCTTCTTGGGGGTGCAGAAGGTGGAAGGTCTGGCTTCTTTAATTGCTTCTCAAGCGGGACATGGGCGTTGGCAGTTCGAGCCATACCCCCAGCCTGTTTCTGTCTTTCCCTAGTGGGGCAGGGCTCTGGGTAGGTGAGGTTCCAGGACACACTGGTGAGATCCTCTGCCTAGGGAGGTCATGATAGAATCATAGTAGTGTCTGCAGTTTGCTGTCTGATATAAGCTTGGTGTAAGATATAAAGAAGGGCAAATTGTTTAATAAACAGGAACTCAGAGGTAGGAATAGAGCAGATGAAGCTAGGGGTCTTTGGCTATCACATATTTCTTTTGTATCTAATACCTTTTTTATTTATTCATAAAATTAAAAATATCGACAAGACCATAGGATAAGAGGAGTACAATTCCCCACACTTCCTACTATCAGAGCTCCATATCCCATCCCCTCCCCTGATAGCTTTCCTATTCTTTATCCCTCTGGGAGTATGGACCCAGGATCATTATAGGGTGCAGAAGGTGGAAGGTATGGCTTCTGTAATTTTTCTCTGCTGAACATGAGCGTTGGAAGGTGGATCTATACTCCCAACTTGTTTCTGTCTTTCCCTTGTAGGGCAGGGTTTTGGGGGAGGTGGGGTTCCAGGACACATTGGTGAGGTCGTCTGCCCAGGGAAGTCAGGTTGGTGTCATGGTAGCATCTGCAACTTGGTGGATGAAAAAGAATTAAGATATAAAGCAGAACAAACTGTTTAATCATCAGGAACCTCGAGGCAGAAGTATAGCAGATGAGATTTGGGGTCTCCATTTTGGAAAAAGCTTGTAGGTCTATTTTAAGTATATTCCAGGGGGCCCATGATTTTACTAATTTTTGCCTGAGCCCAGCAGTTAACATGCAGGTGGGCCAAAGGGATTGTCTGGGGAGATGGTGTCAGAGTTGGGAATGGGACTAGAAAGCTGGATCAGAGAAGAGAGTAGCTCCCAAATATGGGGAAAGTATATAAGTATGGTTAACTGAAAAACCCCATCGATTTGATCGGGAGCCCATATTCAGTGCAGGAGCCTGTGTAACCTCTGCATCCCTGTAGGTCTGAGCTCGTAGTCTGTGGTCATGGCTAGGAACATTCTAGGCTGCACTCCTTGCAGGACCCATCTTCCTCAAGTGGTAGAGTATGTTGGCCCAACCTCCCTTCAGAGAATGGGGCATTCCCTACCATTGTTGATCCACCTTGATGGCAAGGTCCTGTAGGGGCCCACAGAGGGGTCCATCATGTTGTTCCTGATGGAGATGACCATTGGCACATCATTTTTTTTTAAGCAGCCAGGTGCAGAGACAAGGAGCACAGGGAATGAGGAAGAGAATGGGGAAGACGTGATGCGTGGGAAGGGAAGAAGCTCTTTGTCCCAGTCTACAGTGAGAGGTGAGGGGGAAGAGGAAGTCAGGCTATACGCAGCCCCCAACATGTTGTGTTTCCACACAAGACACAAAACACCTAGCTGACCCCACGTGTCTGTCATCGATGGGGGAGAGACACAGCACCATCAGCTGTCTGTTCTGACTAGTCACAGAAACTAGCACCATGTGGGACCCTTCATTGTCCCTAGGGGGTCAGCTTCTGCCTCAGCACCTCCCTCCCCAGCTTAGTCGTTATAATCTCAATCTAGCTCTTCCCCCTCCCCTCTCTAACTGTTTCACAGATCAAAAGAAATACTGGCTGCAAGGCAGGATTTGAAAGTTTAATGTGCTCTGGAGAGGCACAAAATGATTATGAATCTTTGCCCAGTAACTTTTGAGCTTAGCAAGCTCCCAACAGAGCAAATGCTATACACAATTAGCAGAGGAATACTTGCCCATTTATTCACTGAGAAAAAGGAGTTTAAACACATTTTGGAAAGTAAACACTAAGTAATAATAACCACTAAAGGAATTGATTTGAGGTTGAGTATAGACTAATGTGGGAAAGTATAGGAAGGAAGGAAGAGAGAGAGAGAGAGAAAGAGAGAGAAGAGGAGGAGGAGGAAAGAAAGGAAGGAAGGAAGAATGCCTTCCTAAGTTAGTGTTCTTATTAAAAGATTTCTGTCCTTGAATTTTCCGTGAGGGGATGGCACGGGAATAAAGGAGTTTTTCAGAGGCATGGCTACAGAGAAAAGATTCAAGGCAATGGAAAGGGGAAAGCTATTCCTGCTGTTTATCCATCATTGTTCTCTTTGCTCACACAGCAGATGGCCTTTGTGAGATCTGCCCAAGGAAATCCTTGACATTAAAGCTTTCAAAGCCATCAAGAGATTTCATAATGGTCCAATCTTGGGTCCAAGAATTCCCAGAGACCAGCTGTATTTGAGGGAGAAATGAAGCCTTGAATCAGATTGCACAGTCCCTGAAAAGACAGAGACAAAGGAGGGAAGATAAATGCATGTTTGGGGGTGGGAGGCTAGGTCCTGACAGCTGTGTATTTAGATAAAGTTATTAGGGCATTCAAAGAACATCCACAAATTTGCCAAATCACAAGGTGGGTGGTCTTCAGTTTCACTGCTCTCAGGAGTTTGCTGAGATTATCCTCATTATCAAAGATGTTTTGCCATGAACATCTACTACAAGGAGGATGTCATGTTATGTTATGTTATGTTATGTCATGTTATGTTATGTCATGTTATGTCATGTCATGTCATGTCATGCCATGCCACGTCACGTCACGTCACGTCACGTCACGTCACGTCACGTCACGTCACGTTATGTTATGTTATGTTATGTTATGTTATGTTATGTTATGTAAAAATCATTAAAAGACCACTGGTTATCTGTATGCCAATATTCACAGACACACCATGCACTCTAGCCAAAGGGTGAAGGCAATTCAGATACCCAACGATGGAGGGGTAGACCTCAGTGATGGTCTGTGGAATGGGTACACTGCAACAGATTGTCTCTGAGGACATGTTCAGCTCAGGAATCAGTGTGCCTAGAGATCTCCCTCCGTGTTCTTGTGCAGAGTACTAAGTTGAAAGGTCAAGATGCAGGAATAAACAGGGTTAAATAGTACCAGTGAGCCTTCTAGGTGTCCAGTGTGTGATAAAGAAAGGGAATGTGGGCTCCTCAGAGGAGGGGTGAAGATTAACGATATCTGTTCATTCTTTGAGTCATTTTTTTTTTCATACAGCACTGGGAAATGAATTCAGGGGCAGGGAGACAGCTCACCCAGCAGAGCATGGGTTTGAATCCCCAGCACCATGCTTGGCACCAAGAAGGTGTATGAACAGCAGAGCAGTGCTATGATTCTTGCTCTACTTTTTTGTTTGCTGTCACCAGGGTCATTGCTAGGGCTTTGTGCCAGCACTATGAATCCACCACTCCTGAAAGCCATTTTTTTTCCTTTTTTTTTTCTTTCTAATTTTTTATTAAATATGACACAGAGAAATTGAGAGAGGAAAGGGAGATAGAGAGGAGGAGAGAAAAACAGACACCTGCAGACCTGCTTCACCGTTTGTGAAGCTTCTCCCCCTGCAGGTGGGGAGCCAGCCGGTGCTCGAACTTGTAAACATGTGAAGTGCAAATGTCCTTTCAGATTAGTGGTTTGTTTGTTTGTTTTTAAGAACGAATTTAGTTTTATTGTCTCTGTGCATTTGCAAAACTCTAAGGACCAACACAGAGGTAAAAACAAATTCTGAAAAAGTTACACTTAAAAGAAAAAATATCTACCCAGAGGGGTTAATGTGCCTTAGCCCCGGGGAGCTATAGTAACTCCAATTGGTCCAAGGAATTAAAAAAAACATGGAAAGCATAAAACAGAAGGAAAAAGGATACAAAATTACTGAGGGAGAGGGCCTCGAAGTGGGCCACGAGGAGGGACTGGGGGCCGGGGAGTGGGTCTGGGTGGAGGGAATGGCCCCTGCTGGTAGCCATAGGGTGGTGGTCTTGGAGGGCCAGTATATCCATGAGGGGGCATCAGCGGAGGAAGTCCACGCATACCATGGGGGGCATTGGACCTGGGTGACCCATAGGAGATCCAAATGGAGGCCCCCGGGGGGCATACCCATTGGAGGGGGTCCAGGATGAGGCATTCCACCCGGTGGGAAAGGGTGTGGATGTGAATGTCCATGTGCAGGGTGTCCAGCTCCTGGGGTTCCAGCTGATGGGAGGCCATGTCCTCCAGCTCCAGGAGGCATAGGTGGTGGAGGCATGGCTGGGGGTATCCCAGGTGGAAGGGCTCCAGGAGGTGGCACTGGGGGCAGGAAGGATCCAGGAGGAGGCATGCCTGGTGAAGGAAGCCCAGACCCCAATGATGACACCACAGGATTGGGGGCAGAAGGTGGAGGGGGTGCATCTGCAAACAGCTGGTGGGGGTGATCAGCCTGGGAGAGTGGGTTCTGGGCTGCCAGAAGTCGCTCAGCTTCTGAGCCATGGCGTTCACCCTTGGAGTCCTTCTTGAAGGCATAAGAAACAGTGATAGGCCGGTTACAAAGGTACTGCCCATTCATGGCCTCAATCCCTACATCCGATGCATCAAACGAAGCAAAATTAATAAAGGCATAACCTTTGGAGTTGCCTGTGTCGGGGTCTCGCATAATCTTGGGGTTTTTTAAAATGACCCCAAAGCACTGAAAGTATCATAAAGTAGCTTCTCATCAATCTCTGGGTCCAGGTTTCCAATAAAAATGCTGGCCCCCACATCCAGGTTTTTGTTGTGAGCTGATGCCTTGTTCACTCTTATTGGCTTCTCATAGAGCTTGATCATGTTCATGGTCTTAATGGCATAGTCAGCATCCTCCTCGTTCAAGAATTCCACAAAGCCATAGCCTTGGTGTTGACCAGTAACTCTATCCTTTGGCATGCGGGTGTTGACAACCGGCCCTGCCTGGAGAAACAGCTCCCATAGCAGCGGATGGCTAACTTTCTCATCCAGGCCCCTCACGTACACTGTGGCATCCTGGTTTCGTTCGGAGATCGGCCCGGCCGATAGCTAAAGAGCTCCCGCCGTCTCCCGGGTTTTTGTTTTTGATTCTTTGGCTGTAAAAACCTAAAAGTTGTGTTGTTGGCTACTAAGAGTGGTATTGCTGGATCTTATAGTATTTCCATTTCTCAGAGCTTCCAAGGATTCTCTGTTCCATTTTCCATCGGGGCTACCCCAGTGGCATTCCTACCCAGAGTCCCTTCTTCTCCACAGCCTCCCTACACCTGTTATTTCCAGAGATGTAGATGTAGCTCATTGTAGCTCATTGCCGGGGCTATGAGGCGGCATCTCACTGTAATCTGGATTTGCCTTTTCCTGATTATTAATGATGTTGAGCTTTTTATTTTCATGTGTCTGGGGACCACCTTATATCTTCCTGACAGAAGTGTCTGTGCAAATCCTTTTTCTTTTTACCAGAGCACTACTCAGCTCTGGCTTATGGTGGTGGAGGGAATTGAATCTGGGACCTTGGTGTCTTAGGCTTGAGAGTCTATTTGCATAACCACTATGCTATCTCCCCTGCCCTACTCATCTTTTTTTTTTTTTAAATTGGGTTGCTGTTGAGTTGTGAGAGTTCTTTGTATAAAAGGGAAGACATCAAACCTTTATTGAGTATAAAGTATGCAAATAACTTCTCCCAGTGATTAGGCTGCTGCTTCAGTTGTGTTGATCTATTTGACTTTGTAATAGTGGTGTTTGTGTTTTTTAATTTAATATCCTGTGTGTTCATTTTTGCTTTGGATTCTCTTACCATTGAAATTGAGTTCCTACACACAGCTCTGAGGCTGAGATTCAAGAGTGTGTTACCTACGTTTTCGTGTGTGTGTGTGTGTGTGTGTGTTTTAATTGGAGGAATTAATGGTTTACCATAAATACAATCATTGACACACGTGTAAAGTATCTCAGTTTTCTGCAAAACACTCTCCCCTCCAGCCTACGTCTTCCTCCACTATCATGCACCAGGACCTGAAAGCCCTTACACACACACACACACACACACACACACACACACACACCAAAGTCCTTTACTTTGGTGCAAAGTCTTGTATCTGTGTCCTTGATCCACTGTGTCCTTGAATTAACTTTTGGCAATATGGTAGTCAGTAGTGGTCTAGTTGCTTGCTTGCATGATGGTGTCCGTATTAGAAAAGGACTGGACTTCAGTTTGGGATTGTCCCTGTTGCAGAAAAATTGAAAAAGGCGGATCTCACCATAGCAGAGCTTCAGGGAAACAGGATGAGACCTGGAGCACTGGCAGCTTCCTGTGCCCAAGCTCTTGGAGGTGAACCCATGGACTCAGCACATTGAAGTCCCACTGGGCCTCTAAGCTTCGGGCATGAACTCACATTTCTGCTGAGCAGGATCCTAAATAAGAACCTGAGAACATAATAGTGACAGTGGCTCCTTCTTCTCACATCCCAGACTCGAGAGCGGAAATACTCCTCTTTGTAATTAGAGGATAATAATGTCCCATTTATCGCTGGGCTTATCGCTGGGCATTGTATATATAAGAAAAGTACACTTTCCAGAATGTGCCCTTATTTCTCTTGAAGTCATAGGCATAGAAAATGACCTTTGAGATGGCTGGGACAAGGACCAAAGTGCTACTCAATTGGAAACCTGTTTGGTGGCCAAGACAGCTCACCTCCAGATTAATTATGGATGTGCTAGCATTTTGCTATGACATTAGGAAGGAAGCGTGTCCACTGGCTTTGATTGATGGGTGCGAGGGGGAGTCCCACATGTATCCTTTAAAAAGAAATAAAAGGGACTTGGGAGAAAATGTGCAATCACTTTGGGTTGAGGAAAGAAAGATCTCTCCGGTTTGTTTTTGTAGTTGTGAATTGTCTGGAAACAATAATGATCTCCCAGCCCCAGCCCCATGCAAAATACAGAAGCAAGGTCACTCAAGACTGTGTGCTTTACTTCTGGCCTCAGCTTTTAAACAAAATTGAGAAGAATTAGAAAGAAAAAAAAAGCAGGGAGGGAGTTGAGGCCAATGAGATAGCTCACTTGGATAGGTTTTGCCTGGTGTGTGACTCAAGTTGGAGTCCAGTCCCCACTGCATTGAAGGAAGTTTCCATGCTGTGACTTCTTTCTCTTCTCTTTGGCCTTCCTTCCTTCCTCCCTTCATTGCTTCCTTCTTTCTCTGTCTCTAACACATAGTAATAAAATAAAAATAAAGGGAATATTTTTATTTGTGATTAATAGTAGGTTCCAAGCTTGTACAGTGACAGGGTCTAGTCCCACACCACACTCACCACCCAAGTTCTGTGTCCTCCACCCTCCAACCTCCCAAAGATCACCACCAGAACTCTCACAAACCTTACAGTGTGCTTGCTTCTGTTTTGTTTCATTTCATTTTGTTTTGTTTTGTTTTGGGCAAGTTCATATGAATCAGGTCTCTAGATTCCACATATGAGTGAAGCTATCTGGTAGTTTTCTTTTCATCTCTTATTTCACTAAACATCATCACTTCCAATTCCATCCATTTTGTCCCAAAGGACACAGTACTATCTTTTTTGATTGTGGAGTCGGATTCCATGGAATATATAGCCCATAACTTCTTTAGCCAGTCCTCTGATGATGGGCATGTAGGCTGCTTCCACCCTTTGGTGATTGTGAACAGTGCAGCCATGAGCATAGATGTGCATAAGGTCCCTTGGAATTAGTGTTTCAGTGTCCACTGGATAAATGCCTAAGAGTGGGATTGCTGGATCATAAGGTTGCTCCGTTTTTATTTGTTTAAGGGCTGTCCATACAGTCTCCCAAAGGGGCTGCCCCAGTTTGCAAAGGGAATATTTATTTTTAAAAAGATGAAAGTTGTCTCAAAGAGGGAAAATGGAGGGGCCAATTGGTGGCACACATAGTACTAAGCTTAAGGACCACACAAGGATCCAGGTTTAAGCCCCTATCCCCACCTGCAGGGAGGAAGCTTCACAAGTGGTGAGGCAGGTCTGCAAGTGTCTCTTTCTCTTTCCCTCTCTATCTCCCCTCTTTTCTCAATTTCTCTCTGTCCTGTCTCATAAAGTCGAAAAAAATGGCTTCCAGGAACAGTGGATTCATAGTGCTAGTACTGAGACACAGTGATAATCCTGGAGGCAAAAAAAAAAAAAAAACAGAAATTAGATATGAGCAACAAAAGATGACCAAATGCCACAAGAAGAGAGTGGGGCATAAAAGAATAAGGTTAGCTTACTAACATTTTTCTTCTTTCTTATATACTTATTTATTTATTTTCTCTTTTCTTGCCCTTGTTGTTTTGCTTCTTATTGTTGTAGTAGTTATTATTGATGTCGTTGTTGTTGGATAGGACAGAGAGAAATGGAGAGGGGAGGGGAAGACATAGAGGGGGAGAGAAAGACAGACACCTGCAGACCTGCTTCACTGCCTGTGAAGCGACTCCCCTGCAGGTGAGGATTTACTAACATTTTTGTCACTGTCCACACGCACACACACACAAAAAAAAATGTTTGGAACCTCTGATTCATAGCAATGCGTTTTTATAAATATACGTTCCTTTTATCTTTATGAAAGTAGTAAAAACACTTTTCCTGACATGTCAAGTTGTTCTTTATGGTTCCTGAGGGGGAAATAGGCGCTCAATTTTCAGGGGTTTTGCTTGTTTGCTTTTTTCTGGTTTGTTGCTTGTGGTGTCTGTCTACAGGCTTCTACAAACATTTATAACTTTGAGAGATCAGTGTAAACTCTCTGCATGCTATTCTTATCTCAACCCTAGGGCAGAGTCCTGTTTCCTTTCTTGAACTGCACTCTATCTTCCTTAGAAATAGTAACTATCAGGGGTCAGTGGTGGCACACCGGGTTAAGCACACATAGTAGGAAGTGCAAGGACCTGCTCACGGTCCCGGTTTGAACCCTGGCTCCCCAGCTGCAGCGGGGATACATCACAAGCAGTGAAGCTGGTCTGCAAGTGTCTATATTTCTCTCTCCCTCTCTATCTTCCCTTTCTACTAGGAATACTGTGAGAACCAGGTTGAGCGTGGTGAGGTTTTTCCCATTGAAAAATGGGGAACTGAGGAAACGAATCTCCCTGTCAGACTCTCTCTTGCTGAGGTTGAGCTGGGGAGAGGAACGGACCTCAGTTTTCTGCCTCCCTGTCAGCTTACTCCCTGTCTCCAGAGACCCTGCATTTTCCTGTCCCCAGGGGCTCGGCATTCCTTAAAACATTAAGCCAGCTCCCTGCCTCACCCTGCATTCCTGATACAATGGCCGCTCTCTTATTATCTACGTATCCATGTTCTGCTTTGTGTAACAAATGACTTAAGGTCTCCTGCCTATTCTGCTCATTTGATATATTCTTTTCCTACCCTCAAGATCCTCCCTGCCTGCAGGGTATTATTAGTCCTACTAGTTAAACCCCTCACAACAGTTGCTAAGGAAGTTCCTACCTTTCCCAGCCCCCTTTGACCATCCCTTTCCTAACCATGTATGGTATTGTCAAGCCACTTCCATTTCTAACTTGCCACTTCCGTTTTCTGACTTTTTTTTTTAATTTATTTTTTATTTAAGAAAGGATAAATTAACAAAACCATAGAATAGGAGGGGTACAACTCCACACAATTCCCACCACCCAATCTCCATATTCCATCCCCTCCCCTGATAGCTTTCCCGTTCTTTATCCCTCTGGGAGTATGGACCCAGGGTCATTGTGGGTTGCAGAAGGTAGAAGGTCTGGCTTCTGTAATTGCTTCCCCACTAAACATGGACATTGACTGGTCGGTCCATACTCCAGTCTGCCTCTCTTTTTCCCTAGTAGGGTGGGTCTCTGGGGAAGCGGAGCTCCAGGACACATTGGTGGGGTCTTCAATCCAGGGAAGCCTGGCCGGCATCCTGATGGCATCTGGAACCTGGTGGCTGAAAAGAGAGTTAGCATACAAAGCCAAATAAATTGTTGAGCAATCATGGATGCAAAGGTTGGAATAGCGGAGAGGATGTGTTGGGGGGGTACTCACTGCAAACTCTAGTGTACTTCTGCTTTCAGGTGTATATTTTGCACTAGTTAATGGATACGTGTGAACATATGCTCTCTCTCACAGAACCTGGTCTATATCTAGGTTTTGGGACTTTGTTAGGAAGTAAACCACCTGGGATGGAATTATAGAATACTATGAAAGGAAAGGTCTCACCTGAGTAATGAAGCTGAAGGGTTGTCATTCCACACCTGAAGTCTCTGGACACAGTCTGAGCTGAAGCATGTTGATGTGGCAATCGTTGCGTTGATTAGGTTGTGATCAGCAGATGCAATATTATTTGATAAGGAATGGGAGAGGCATGTGGGAAAGTGGGCCCTATCCTAAGGTTCCAGGACTGGGGGGAAATAGAGGCTCTATAGTGGAAATGTGAGGTTCCTGCTGTCTTAGGGTTCAAAAACACAATGGATAGTTATTGTTATCATCACATTATTTGGTAATTGGGTTAAATTTGAAAAGTCCTTTTGTTAGAGTTTGCTGTATAGTATCCAGTATCTTGTATATAGCTGTGCCACCAGTAGCTTCTGATCTACTTGGTCTAGGCTTTTGAGAGAGTCCGCATATCAGATACATAGCCTATATATTAAAAAGACTCAGTCTGTGTTTTAAAAACTTCGAGACATACAAATAATTTTCCCCTTCTCATATTAATTAACTAGTGATTTATATGGCTACACTTTACTAGGAGTGTACATAAACACTATTCCCACCACCAAAAGACTGTGTCCCATACCTCCTACCAACTCCCAACCCCCACTGTCCCAGGAAGCTGCATGTCTACCCCTCACCACAGGGTTTTTACTTTGGTGCTCTACTTTCAATTTAGTCAGATCCTGCTTTTAGTTTCCCTTTCTGATCTTCTTTCTCAACTTCTGTTGATGAGTGGGATCATCCCATACTCATCTTTATCTTTCTGACTTAGCTCACTTAACATAATTCTTTCTAGCTCTGTCCAAGATGAGTCAGAGAAGGTGGGTTCATTGTTCTTGATAGCTGCATAGTATTCCATTGTGTATATATACCACAGCTTTCTCAGCCACTCATCTGTTGTTGGGCACCTGGGTTGCTTCCAGGTTTTAGCTATTATGAATTGTGCTGCTATAAACATAGATGACACACCTCTTTTTGGTTGGGTGTTATGGAGTCCTTGGGGTATAACCCCAGGAGAGGAATTACTGGGTCATATGGAAGGTCCATGTCTAGCCTTGTGAGAGTTCTCCAGACTGCTCTCCACAGAGGCTGGACCAATTTACATTCCCACCAGCAATGCAAAAGGGTTCCTCTGTCCCCACAACCTCGCCAGCATTTGTTGCTGCTGTCCTTTTTGATGTATGCCATTCTTACAGGACTGAGGTGGTATCTTAGTGTTGTCTTAATTTGCATTTCTCTGACAATCAGTGACCTGGAGCAGTTTTTCATATGTTTGTTAGCCTTTTGGATTTCCTCTGAGGTGAATGTTTTGTTCATATCCTCTGCCCATTTTTGGATGGGGTCATTTGCTTTTTTGGTGCTATGTTTGCTGAGCTCTTTGTATATTTTGGTGATTAGTTTCTTGTCTGATGTATGGCATGTGAAGATCTTCTCCCATTCTGTGAGGGGTCTCTCTGTTTGTTTAATAGTTTATTTGGATGTGCAGAAGCTTTGCAATTTGATGTAGTCCCATTGGTTTGTTTCTGCTTTAGTCTTCCTTGCAATTGGGTTTGATTCATCAAAGATGTCCTTGAAGTGTAGGTGGGAAACTGTTTTACCAATGTTTTCCTCTAAGTATTTGATTGTTTCTGGTCTGACATCTAGGTCTTTGATCCATTTGGAGTTGATTTTTGTTTCTGGTGAGATAAAGTGGTTCAATTTCATTCTTCTTTATGATTCAACCCAGTTTTCCCAGCACCATTTATTGAAGAGAGCCTCCTTCTCCCATTTAATACTCTGGGCTCCCTTATCAAAGACTAGATGTCCATAGGTGTGGGGATTTATTTCTGGGCTTTCAATTCTGTTCCACTGGTCTATGTGTCTATTTTTGTTCCAGTACCATGCTGTTTTGATGATGATGGCTTTATAATATAGTTTAAAGTCTGGGAGTGTGATGCCTCCATTTCTGTTTCTTTTCCTCAAGATGGTTTTGGCAATTCTAGATGTTTTCAGGTTCCAGATAAATGAATGTAGTGTTTGTTCTATTCTCTTAAAGAAGCTTGGTGGAACTTTGATGGGTATTGCATTAAATTTGTATATGGCTCTGGGGAGAATATTTAGTTTGATGATATTTATTCTTCCAATCCATGAGCATGGAATGTCTTTCCATTTCTTGGTATCATTTTCTATTTCCTTGAGTAGCAGCTCATAGTTTTCAGTATACAAGTCTTTCACTTCTTTGGTCAGCTTTATTCCTAGGTATTTTCTTGATTTTGCTGAAATAGCAAATGGGAGTGATTTCTGGATGTCTTCTTCTTCAGATTTAGTATTTGCATAAATAAATGCCACTGATTTTTGTACATTGATTTTGTATCCTGACACTTTGCTATATTGCCTAGTAACTTCCAGTAGTTTTCTGCTGGATTCTTTAGGTTTTTCTATGTATACTATCATGTCATCTGCAAATAGTGAGAGCTTGACTTCTTCCCTTCCAATCTGTATTCCTTTGATTTCTTTCTCTTGCCTGATTGCTATGGCAAGAACTTCCAATACTATGTTGAAGAGTAATGGTGACAGTGGACAGCCCTGTCTAGTCCCCAATCTGAGGAGCTTTCAGCTTCTGTCCATTGAGTATGATGTTGGCTGTAGGTTTGCTATATATGGATTCCACTATCTTGAGGAATTTCCCATCTATTCCCATTTTTTGTAGAGTTTTGAGCATGAATGGGTGTTGAATTTTGTCAAAGGCTTTCTCTGCATCTATTGAGATAATTATGTGGCTTTTGGCTTTGCTTTTATTGATGAGGTGAATGACATTGATTGACTTACGGATGTTGAACCAGCCTTGCATTCCTGGGATGAATCCCACTTGGTCGTGATGAACAATTTTTTTGATGTGCTGTTGTATCTGGTTGGCCAAGATCTTGTTTAATATTTTGGCATCGATGTTCATCAGAGATATTGGTCTGTAGTTTTCCTTTTTTGTTGTGTCCCTATCTGCTTTTGGTATCAGGGTGATATTGGCTTCATAGAAGGTGGAAGGGAGTATTCCTGTTTCTTCAATCTTATGGAAAAGCTTAAGAAGTATGGGTACTGTTTCCTGAAAGTTTTGTAGAATTCGTTTGTGAAACCATCTGGTCCAGGACTTTTGTTGTTGGGGAGATTCTTAATAACAGTTTCAATTTCTTTGTCTGTGATTGGTGCATTTAGGTTTTGTAGTTCTTCTTGGTTCAGTTTTGGAAGGGCATATGTTTCTAGGAATTGTTCCATTTCTTCCAGATTCTCTAGCTTAATGACTTATTGTTCTTCATGGAAGTTTCGCATGATTTTCTGGATTTCTGTGGTGTCAGTTGTGATATCTCCTCCATTGTTTACAATTCTATTAATTTGAGTCTTCTCTCTTTTTTGTTTGGTGAGTCTGGCTAGGGGTTTGTCAATTTTGTCTAATCTTTCAAAGAACCAACATTTGGCTTCATTGATCTTTTGTATGGTTCTCTTATTTTCGATGTTGTTTATTTCTGCTCTAATTTTAGTGATTTCTGTCCTTCTGGTTGTTTCAGGGTTCCTTTTTTTCCTCTTCCTCTAAGTCCTTGAGGTGTGCAGTAAGGTCATTTATTTGAGCTTTTTCTTGTTGTTTAATATGTGATTGTAGGGCTATAAGTTTCCCTCTCAATACTGCTTTAGCTGTGTCCCAAATATTTTGATAGGTTGTGTCTTCATTTTCATTTGTTTCCAGGAACATTTGAATTTCTTGCTTGAGTGACTCTCTGACCCAGTAGTTGTTAAGAAGTATGTTGTTTAGTTTCCAAATTCTGTGACTTTTAATAATTTTCTGTTTGTTGTTAAATGTTAGTTTTACTCCACTGTGGTCTGAGAAGATACTTGGCATGATTTCGATGTTCTTGAATTTATTGATGCTGTCTTTGTGGCCTAACATGGTCTATCCTTGAATATGTGTTATGTGGATTTGAAAAGAATGTGTATTCTAGTTTTTTCGGGTGAAGGACTCTGAAAACGTCCAAGAGGTCTAGTCTGTCAATCTCTTCATTTGATTCTCTTGTATCTTTTTGATTCTGTGCTTTGTTGATCTGTCTAACTGTGAGAGTGGGCTGTTAAAATCTCCTACTATTATTGTATTACTATTGATGTATTTTTGAATTTCTTTCAATAGGTGCTTGGTGTATTTAGATGGTCCCTCATTGGGTTCACAGATGTTAATAATTGTTAAGTCTTCTTAGCTGATTGATCCTCTAATAATTATATAATGTCCCTGCCTATCTTTTATTACTTTTTTTAATTTAAATTCTATTGTGTCGGGGGTCGGGGCAGTGGCGCAGTGGGTTAAGCGCACATGGCGCAAAGCGCAGGGACCGGTGTAAGGATCCCGGTTCGAGCCCCCTGCTCCCCACCTGTAGTGGAGTCGCTTCACGGGCGGTGAAGCAGGTCTGCAGGTGTCTATCTTTCTCTCCCCTTCTCTCTCTGTCTTCCCCTCCTCTCTCCATTTCTCTCTGTCCTATCCAACAACAAAGCAACGTCAACAATGGCAATAATAACCGCAACGAGGCTGCAACAACTAGGGCAACAAAAAGGGGGAAAAATGGCCTCCAGGAGCGGTGTATTCATGGTGCAGGCACCGAGCCCAGCAATAACCCTGGAGGGAAAAAAAAAATCTATTGTGTCTGAGATGAGAATGGCTGTTCCTGCTTTTTTTTTTTTTTTTTGTGGTCCGTTAGTCTGTATGATAGTTTTCCATCCTTTCACTTTAAGTTTGTCTTTATCTTGTTGTGTCAGATGGGATTCTTGCAAGCAGCATATGGTTGGGTTGTGTTTTCTGATCCATCCCCCCACTCTGTGCCTTTTGATGGGTGAGTTTAAGCCATTGACATTTATTGATATTATGGATTTAATGTATTGTAGTGCCATTGTTCAACAAATTTTTATTTGCTCTGATATATTGCAAGTATTATAGTGATGTTCTTGTTTATAAGAGGCCTTTTATAACCTCTTTCATGGCCGGTTTGGTGATGGTTGCCTCCGTTTTCTGACTTTTAAGAGCTTGGGTGTTGGGATGAATAAAGATTTAAATCACCTCGCCACCACCAGCTCGGTTTCTGGGTCATCTCTCTGGCATCAGTGAGTGAATAGCAGCCCTGGCTGCCTCTGGTTGCATTCTCTCCAACCAGAGAGTCCATGCCCGAGAAGAGGCAACCCCACACTAGCCTGGCACCCCTCCTCTCTCAATTTCTCTGTCCTATCCAATAAAATGGAAAAAATGGCCACCAGGAGCAGTGGATTCATAGTGTTGGCATCCAGCCCCAGAGATAACCCTGGAGGAAAATAAATAAATAACCACTACCTTCCATTTGTTTAGTTGTCTATGAAATGGTGACAAATTCAAACTCAGATTCTCTCTCTTTCTCTCTCTCTCCCTCTCTCTCTGCCTCCAGGGTTATCACCAGGGCTCAGTGCCAGCATTATGAATCCACTACTCCTGGTGGCCATTTTTTTTCTTTCTAATTTTTATTACATAGGATAGAGAGGACGGGGAGGTAGAGAGAAGGAGAGAAAGACAGACACCTTCAGACCAGCTTCAGACCATTTGTGAAGCAGACCCCCTGCAGGTGAGGAGCGAAGACTTGAACCCGGGTCCTTGCTGTTGGTGATATGTGCCCTTAACCAAGTGCACCACCACTGCCCCCTTCCCTCAGATGTTTCTGTCTATTTAAAATGAATTATCTCTCCTTGTGTTTCGCCCATAGTTACACCGTTTATTTTCTTTCCTTTTTTCCTTTTCTTTAAACATTTGTTTGTGTGTTTGTTTATGAGAGACACAGAGAGAGAAAGAGAGAGAGAGAGAGACTAAGATTAGAACACTATTCAGCTCTGGCTGATAGTGGTGCAGGGGATTGAACTTGGAACTTTGGAGCCTCAGGGAGGAAAGTATTTTGTAGAACCATGCTGGTGAATTCTTCCTTCTCCCCCCTCCCCCCCTTTTTTTTTCTTTTTTCTTCAAAGAAACAGAATACTAACCCCATACCATGCTTCCTTAACTGTTCCTCCCTTTCTCCCTCAGCAACCCTTTTTCCCTCTAGAAACCTTAGCCCTACAGCCTAACTCCTAACCGCCTTATTTCTAGTTCATTTTGTCTATTCATCAATTCTATTTCTTTCTCTTGTACACAGAGATGGAATCATCCGATACTTGCCTTTTGCCCTCTCTTTTCAGCCCGCGTAACTTCCCTTGACATCCTTCCATTTTAATGTAAATGGCAGACTTTCATCTTGTTTACAGCTCAGTGGTATTCCATGGTGTAGTCATACTAGATCTTCTCAATCTTTTTGAGTCATTGATTGATTGATTTATTGATTGATTGATTGATTGAATAAAAATAGAAATTAGGGGGCCGGGTGGTAGCGCACCTGGTTGAGCGCACATTACAATACACAGGGGGAAAGCTTTGCAAGTGGTGAAGCAGTGCTGCAGGTGTCTCTCTCCCCCTCTCTTCCCCTTTCCCCTCTCAATTTCTGGCTGTTTATATTCAATAAATAAATGAAGGTTTAAAAATTAGAAATTGAGAGAGAAGGAGCTAGAGAAAGAGAAACATCTACAGCACTGCTTTATTGCTCATGAAGCTTGAACCCCCTGCTTGAACCCCAGTCTTTGCACATGGTAACAGGTGAGCTCAAGCAGGTGCACCACCACCGAGCCCCCAGCCATATCTCCTCCATCCACTCATCTTTATCAAATCACACGCACTTTGACTGTTTCCCCTAACTTTGCAATTGTAGCAAATATTGCCATCAACCTTTGGAGAACTGTGACTTTTCCAGTTAATGTCTGTATGTTCTATGGGTGGATGCCCAGGAGTGAGATGAGCATTGTGTATTCTCAGAGACTTCCGTTCCAGAGCATTTTCGCTGCAGAGACCACCTGTCACCCTTGTCCACCGTCCCAGAGATCCATGTGGCCTCGACATTGGATTTGAGCTTCTCTCATCTGGCGCCTGTGACTTGTCCACTCCTGATCGATTTTACTTTCTTACTGTTTGTTCAATGACACTATAGTCTCCAGAGAAAGGGTGCATGAGAGTTACATTTTCTGAAATCTTGGACATCTGGAAATTTGTTTCTCTCCATGATTCTTTATTTAGGTTAGACCGAATGTAGAGTCCTTGATTATTATTTGCTTTCAGAATTTTGAAGGAGATTTTCAGTGTCAGTGGTGTTGCTATCAAGAAGGCTGATCTGAGGGGTCGGGTGGTAGTGCAGTGGGTTAAGTGAAGGTACGCGGATATCTTCGCCCACCCTGTCCAACGCTTGACATCTCGTCACCCAATCTGGTCCCCTACGCCTACACTGAACTTCTCTATTCCAGTCTCTTGGAAACAGAGTTGGCAGTCAGCTGAGGTAAAGAACAAACACCTCATCACAGACCCCTGCAAGCGTCAACCCGGCTTTGACCTAGCACGTTATGATTGGGCCGTCCTCAATCGCTATCGAACAGGCCATGGCCGGTGCGCCGCTATGTTCCATCGCTGGGGAGCCAGAGACGACCCGAACTGCCCCTGCGGCTACAGACAGACTATGACCCACATAGTCAACGACTGCCACCTCTCCAGATTCAAAGGAGGTCTCGAAACTCTACATCAGGCTCAACCTGACGCTGTTGACTGGCTACGGAAGAAGGGCAAACACTAGAAGAAGAAGTGAAGGTGCCACAAGGCACAAGGACAGGCGTAAGGATCCCAGTTCGAGCCCTGGCTCCCCACCTGCAAGGGAGTTGCTTCACAGGTGGTGAAGCAGGTCTGCAGGTGTCTGTCTTTCTCTCCCCCTTTCCGTCTTTCCCCTCCTCTCACCATTTCTCTCTGTCTTATCCAACAACAATAACAATGACAATAATAACCACAACAAGGATAAAACAACGAGGGCAACAAAAGAGAAAAAAGCCTCCAGGAGCAGTGGGTTCATGGTGCAGATACCGAGGCCCAGCAATAAGCCTGGAGACAAAAAAAAACAAAAAAAAAAAAGGCCGACCTGGTGCAATACAGCAGCACCAGTCCCAGTTCCGCTTCCTGTTTCCCTTCTCTGTTCTTATTTCTCAACTCTTTGTCCCTGAGTGGGATCATCCCATCTTCATCCTTCTCTTTCTGGCTGACCTCACTTCACAGGACTCCTTCAAGCTCCATCCAAGATGCAGTGAAAGTGAATTCATCATTCTTTACAGCTGAGTAATATTCCATTGTGTGTGGGGAGTTGGGGGGAGGGCTTTCCTGGAACCTTATGGTGGAGGAGGACCTAGGCTGAAGGTGAAAGTGTTTTGCAGGAAACCAAGAAATTTTACACATGTATCAACAACTGTATTTACTGTAAACCACTAATCCCCCAACAAAATAAATAAAACAGGGTTGATCTGGGGAGATAGCAGAATGGTTGTACAAATAGGTTTTCATGCCTGAGGTTCCTGTGGTCCCAGGTTCAATTCCTAGCACCACCAGAAGCCAGAGCTGAGCCGGGCTCTGATCTCTATCTTTATATCTCTATCTATCTATCTATCTATCTATCTATCTATCTATCTATCTCTGTCTCTCTCTCTCATTAAAATAAAGAGAATGGGGAGTCAGGCTGTAGCGCAGTGGGTTAAGCGCAGGTGGCGCAAAGCACAAGGACCGACATAAGGATCCCGGTTCGAACCCCGGCTCCCCACCTGCAGGGGAGTCGCTTCACAGGCGGTGAAGCAGGTCTGCAGGTGTCTATCTTTCTCTCCTCCTCTCTGTCTCCCCTCCTCTCTCCATTTCTCTCTGTCCTATCCAACAACGACGACAACAACAATAATAACTACAACAATAAAAAAACAACAAGGGCAACAAAAGGGAATAAATAAATAAATAAATAAAGAGAATTTTTTTAAAACCCTGACACGACATGGAAATGCCACGTGTGTCACAGGACACTCCAGCCATGATGTCTGTCCCGCTCCCAGTCAGCCCAGCTCCCTGTGCATGGGAGAGCAGGCTTTCTACCTAGTGAACTCAGCTTCTAAATCGATCCAATTTTTAGTACATGTGCTGCTGAGGTGAGCACTAAATTCAATTCTTTCTCTCTTTTTTATTTTTATTTATTTATTTATTTATTGCCTCCTGAGTTATTGCCGGGACTCTTTTTTATTTTTATTTTTTCATTCGATGGGACAGAAAGAAGAGGGGAGGTGGGAGGTAGATAGGAAGAGAGCTAGAGAGAGAAAAGAGAGAGAGAGAGAGAGACACCTGCAGAGTGAAGCTTCCTGCCTCCTCAATGTGGGGGACCAGGGGCTTGAACTCGGGTCCTTGCACACTGTAATGTGTGTGTTTAACCAAGTGTGCCACCACCTGGTCCATTTCTTTGTCTTATTTTTATTGCCCACCCAGATTATCTCTGAGGCTCGGTGCCAGCACTAAGATCCACTACACCTGGTATCCTTTTTTCTTTTTTTTTTTCTATCTATTTTATTTTGATAGGACAAAGAGAAATTGAGAGGGGAGGGGAAGATACGTGAGAGAGAAACAAGTAGACACCTGGAGCCCTGCTTCACCACTCGTGAAGCTTCCCCCCTGCAGGTGGGGAGCAGAGGCTCACACCGGAGTCCTTGCACACTGTGATTTGTGCACTCAACCAGGTGCAACACGGCATGCCTCCCCCACCTCTGTTTATTTTTGTTTAACAGCCTACAGTTTCCAAAAGCATCTAGTCCAAAATACATTTACCTTTTTTTCTTCGGCACCAGGGCCATATGCCTGTGTGATTTCTATCTCTACCCAATAATAAATATTTTTTTTAATTTTTCAAAATGTTTTATATTTATTTATTTCTCCTTTTATTGCAATTGTTGTAGTTATTATTGTTGTTGTTGTTGATGTTGTCATTGTTGGATAGGACAGAGAGAAATGGAGAGAGGAGGGGAAGACAGAGAGGGAGAGAGAAAGACAGATACCTGCAGACCTGCTTCACCGCCTGTAAAGCGACTCCCCTGCAGGTGGGGAGCCGGGGGCTCGAACCGGGATCCTTACGCCGGTCCCTGCGCTTTGTGCCACGTGCACTTAACCTGTTGTGCTACTGCCTGACTCCCAGTTTGTTTGTTTTTCTTTCTTCCTTTCTTTCTTTCTTTTTTTCTTTCTTTCTTTTCTTTTCTATTTCTACCTCATAAACCCAGAGATCAGTAAACAAATGAAAGACAGGGAGGGTGCACAACTTCTTTCCATCCAGAAGCCTCTGAGAAAAAACATACAGGGTACAAGTCAGATTGCCAGGTGATCTGAAAGCCTCGTAGGGGACAGTGGGGACCCGGCTGGTGTCATGGCTCTCCCCCACGTCCCCCCACCCCACCACCACCCCCACACACACATCCCAGAAGCATCTAACTTGGGCTCCTTTGGAAACAAAAGCAGATGGTGTGGTCTGCCCTATTGTCGGAATAGTGGTCGTCTCCCCCAGGGGCTGCGTGGTCCGAATAGGTAATTCTCCATTTCTCTCCATAAGCGCTCCTGCCTCATCAAGATTCCACACCCACCCCTGTTTGAATCTCTACACACAGCAGGGATTTATGAAGGGAGTAGGGGGAGAGAGAGATGAGAGAGAGAGAGAGAGAGAGAGAGAGAGCGCAGAGCCAAAACTCAAGGCCTCTCTCTGCACTGACTCAGTTGCCCAGTTTGGGTCTGTGTGTTCGAAGTTGCCAGAGATACCCAGCATCAGGAAAAGAGAGAGGTTCCTGCTCCCTGAGGCCTCATTCTCTCAGCTTCCTGATCACAGGCTGCTTCTGCTGGCATTGTGGACCATGCCCCAAGCACGTATTATCTGAGCCATCATATGTCAGGGCAGGTGATCTGTCCAAGAGGGAATTGGCTATTAACATGGGTAAGAGGCACATTGGCCCCCTGAGCAGCCCCAGTGCCTGGGAGACATATGCTGTGTCACAGAGAGCATCTGTTCCCTTCACATCTCCTTCAGACCCCTGCGTATTTCACTCTGGCAAAAGGGACCAGGACTGTGACCACACAGAATGGACCATGGGAGCAGGAGAGTGGGGGTCAGGGGTGAAGGAGGGTGCTGGAGGGCAGTAACACAGTGGTTTACATAACAGACTTTTCAGCCTGAGGCTCTGAGTTCCCAGGTTCAATCCCTGGTACCACCATAAGCTAGAACTGAGCAGGGCTCTGGTAATCAATAAATGAATAGGGAGTAAATAGCATAATGGTCATACAAAGAGACTCTCATGCCTGAGGTGCCTAAGAAATGGAGAAATAAGGGAGTCGGGTGGTAGCACAGCAGGTTAAGGGCATGTGGTGCTAAGTGCAAGGACCGATGTAAGGATCCCGGTTCGAGCCCCCCGCTCCCCACCTGCAGGGGAGTCTCACTTCACAGGTGGTGAAGCAGGTCTGCAGGTGTCTGTCTTTCTCTCCCCCTCTCTGTCTTCCCCTCTTCTCTCCATTTCTCTCTGTCCTATCTAACAACGACGACATCAATAACAATAACAACAATAACTACGACAACAATAAAAAAGAGCAAAAAAAGGGAAAATAAATAAATATAAAAAATTTTTTAAAAGAAATGGAGAAATAAGTAAATAACCATGAAGACCCAAGTTCTATCCCCAGTATGTGCCAGAAAAATGATAGTCTGGTATTCTCTCTCTCTCCCTCTCCCTCTCCCTCTCTCGTATATACATATATTTGATAATCCAGGATTTTTGGCCTCTCAACACCTTGCATATGCTTTGTGTTTGGTTTGCTGTTCTTTAAAGACTCGGAAAGAGAATCCATTCTGTGGGATGAAGTGTGCTTGAGCTTGTACAGAAACACATGGCAAAAGCATGGATGTAGTCCCCCTGCCCCGGGGACCCCCAAGCCCTCTTGTCTAATCCAGCTGCATTTGGAGTATGTAAAGAAGCTCCTGCCTCTCTCTTCCCCACTCCCCACCACTGTGATGTTTGTAATTTTCACCCTTGAGTTTAGTCAATGACTCGGGCTTGGTAGCCTTAATTCAACTATTGCGGAATAGATAAACTACAGTCTCTCCAGGATAGTCTGTTCTCTCTCTCCCTTTCTCTCTCTCTCTCTCTCTCAATTTTTATTTTATTTTAATGAGAGAGAGAGAGAGAGACTAGAGTGCTGCTCAGCTCTGACTGATGGTAGTGCTGGGGACTAAACCTGGGGCCTAAGAGGCTCAGGCGTAAGAATCTTTTGCAGAATCATGGTGCTGTCTCATCACAGCCTGTATTGTCCGTTCTCTTCTTTTCTCTGCACTGGATTCTGGGAAGCGGCAGGGATGAGACTAATAAATGCTTCCGAGGTGCCATTATCAGAGCACAGAAGAATCAACCTGAATCATTCTGTGTCTCCAGGGCTGGTCAGATGATCACATGAGCAGTAGGCTGACTAATAAGGAAACAAGTGGGGGGGGGGGGGTCAGGTGGTAGCGCAGCAGGTTAAACACATGTGGAGCAAAGCTAAAGGATGGCATAAGGATCCCGGTTCGAGCCCCCGGCTCCCCACCTGCAGGGGAGTCGCTTCACAGGCGGTGAAGCAGGTCTGCAAGTGTCTATCTTTCTCTCCCCCTCTCTGTCTTCCCCTCCTCTCTCCAGGTCTCTCTGTCCTACCCAACAACAATGGCATCCATAACAACAACAAAATAACTACAACAATAAAACAACAAGGGCAATAAAAGGAAATAAATAAATATTAAAAAATAATAATAATGAAACAAGTGAGGAGAAAGTTATTAACATTGCACTTCAGTACACACAGGAGAGACCTGAAAAGGCACTGTGTAGCCATGAGTGCCATCTTTTTATTTTTATTTTTGTATTTTTTTTTGGAGGGGAGGAATAATGGTTTACAGTAAATACAATAGTAAGTACATGTGTAACATTTCTCAGTTTTCTGCATAACATGTTCACCCCCAGCCTAGGTCCTCCTCCCCCATCAGGCACCAGGACCTGAATCCCTCCCTTCCCCTACCCCCACCCCCACCCCAGAGTCCTTTACTTTGGTTCAATACACCAAACCCAGTCCAAGTTCTGCTTTGTGTTTCCACTTTCTGTCCTTATTTCTCAACTTCTATCTCTGAGTGAGATCATCCCACATTCATCCTTCTGTTTCTGACTTATCTCACTTAACATGATTCCTTCAAGCTCCATCCAAGACGAGGTGAAGAAGGTGAAATCACTATTTTTAATAGCTGAGTAGTATTCCATTGTGTACATACACCATAACTTACTCAGCCACTCATCTTTATTGGACATCTGGGTTGCTTCCAGGTTTTGGCTATTACAAATTGTGCTGCTATGAACACAGTTGTACACAGATCCTTTTGGATGGGTGTGTTGGGCTCCTTAGGATATAACCCCAGGAGAGGAATTGCAGGGTCATAGGGTAGGTCCACTTCTAGCCTTCTGAGAGTCTCCAGACTGTTCTCCACAGGGGTTACGCCCATTGACATTCCCACCAGCAGTGCAGGAGGGTTCCTTTGTCCCCACAACCACTCCAGCATTTTATACATACCATCTTTTTTTTTAATTTATTTATTTTGTTTACCTGAGCACTGCTCAGCTCTGGCTTGTGGTGGTGCAAGGATTGAACCTGGACTTTGGAGCCTCAGGCATGAGAGTCTCTTTGCATAAGTGTTGTGTGCTTCACATTGGTTTGGTCTCGATCTCCCCCTGCCAGGAGAATTGGTTTGGCCCTTGCTAGTTTCGTGCCTCTTTTTCTCCCCGCCCCCTATGCTATGTAGTTCCAGAGTTCTGGGGTGGCCGCTGGAGGAGAAGGATGCAGTACAGATCTGTGTGGTGATTGGTCTGGGTTAGTTTATGAATCATTGTTCGTGAATAAAGAAATACAGCTTCCCGGCCCAGCCGTGTATCCTCGAGTCTCTGTCTGCTGCCGCGAAGCTAGCCCGGCCTGTTGAAGCCCCGAACCTTAACGACAAATGGCACCCACATGGACCTGACCTGCGCATCTCTCAGATAAGTGAAGACAATTTGGCTACCTATGCACTATGGCCTTCTCTTCTGCTTGTGAAGAGATCTCCAAAGGCCTCTGCCCTTTCTTCATGAGACTGTTTCACTGTTTCTGGAACATTTATCTCTGGACCACTCTGTGGTTTCCACCCAACGCCAGCCCGCAAGAGCCCAACACCAGCCCACATGAGCTGGCTTTCCACCGCGTGGCGCAGGGCATTGGGCATGGTGCAGGGCATTGGGCATGGGCTCCTCCCATGCAGCTCGGCTGCTGGGAGCAGGGCAGCAGACATGGCTGCCACCCCGGGGCACCTCGGCCCGCGCCTTCTGCATGGCCAGCCCGCCTGCCCTCCTGCTATGAAGTCTGGACAGATCCTGGACCACCCGGAGACCGCAGGCTCCCTGCTGAAACTGGGCCCCCTGGCAGAGATCCTCAACTCGGCTCTGACATCAGAAGAGCTAGAATACGCAGATATTCGTCCAGAGATCACAACCTACAATTCCTAGAAGTGGAGTTGCACAGGAGGCCACCTCCGGATGGTGAACCCCCCCCCCCAACAACTAAGACAGAACAGATATAAATCCGTGTTTAAAATGACATGTCTTTGTAACAAAGGTTTCTCTCCTTGTGTATTAAAGACCATGTGTATGTGTGTTTCAAGTTTGGTAAACATTAACTTTAAGGTTAAAAATATAACTTTAAGGCTATATTCTTACCAGACAAAGTTAAATGAAAAAGGTTTTCAACGTAATTCTCATAAAGATAAAATTAACTTACATTTAAAGTCCGAGGTAAAAATTAGTTTAAAATCAATATATTTTAACTAAGTTGGTCAAAAAAAAACCTGTGCACACCTAGGGTGTGTCACCATCTTAAATGGTTGTAACAAAAGGTTAAAAAGATGCTGTTGATATGTAAAACTCTCAAATTCCTTCTCAATTAAAAACGTTAGATTGTGCTATGGTTATGCTAATGATTGTAATAGAATTATCAATTGTGATAAACTTCTAACCTGCTACAAGTTTTGTTTCATAGTAAGTAAATTGCAGCTGTCAAGTTCTCTACAGAAAAGCGGAATTCCAGCAGCTGACCTTCCTCACACAACGTTCCACCCCCTGGCATTCTTCTGTGGACATCTGCTTTGGACTCACACTTCTATCACTGGTACACCTCTTGGACACTTTGCAGCTTCCCTTTATGCTGCTAGGTTTCTAAAAGACTGACTGCAGCCAGCTGCCTTGGGACTCTAGGCCATTCCCCGCCCCCATGCTAAAAAATGCCCGTTGAGGCAAGTAACGCCCCCCAGAGGCAAAAAAAAAAAAAAGGTCCCCCTCAGGCCTTCCCTTGGCAGCAAACTGGTTCTTGTTACTCGCTTACATGTTCCTCCATGTTTGTGCCAGTTTCTTTTTTTTTAAAAAATGCCTGTATGATATAGGTTTCTGTTCACCCAACACCCCTGATACTATGGTCATTTAGTTAAAAAGAAAAGGGGGAATTGTTGTATGCTTCACATTGGTTTGGTCTTGCTCTCCCCCCGCCAGGAGAATTGGTTTGGCCCTTGCTAGTTTCGCACCTCTTTTTCTCCCTGCCCCCTATGCTATGTAGTTCCAGAGTTCTGGGGTGGCCACTGGAGGAGAAGGATGCAGGACAGATCTGTGTGGTGATTAGTTTGGGTTAGTTTGAATCGTTGTTCGTGAATAAAGAAATACAGCTTCCCGGCCCAGCCAGGTGTCCTCGAGTCTCTGTCTGCCACCGTGAAGCTAGCCCAGCCTGTTGGAGCCCCGAACCTTAACGACACATAAGCATTATGCTATCTACCTCTGTCCTATTATTCTTGTCTTTTTTTTTTAAGAAATTATTTTTTTTTATAACTTTATGTTTTCTTTTTTTTTTTAAAGGTCTTTCTACTTGCTTGCTACACTTATTGGGTAACTGCAAACTATTGTACACTTTTACTTTAAGGTGTATATTTTCCCCTAACTTATGGGTACATGTGCACATGTGCTCTGTCTCTTGTGCCCTGGTCTGTAGCTAGATGCTGTGGTTTTGTTAGGACGTGCATCACCTGAAATGGGATTAAGGAGCCCTGTGAGCTAGTAACAGTCTCACCAGAGTACTAGAGCTGAAGGGTTGGCATCACAGGCCTGGCTTCCGTGGACAAAGTCTGAAAAGAACATGTCGAGGTGGAGGCGGAGCTACGAGCAGCAGATCGCTTTCTCTCCTCTCCTCTCCTCTCCTGGATCAACTAGGAATAACAAAGGAGACCACCCGGGACTGAAACAAGACAGGACTAGAATGACCACAGGAACCCACTAAATCACCGGTGAGTACAAACACGTGTGGCTGGTGACAGAGAAGAGAGAGGAGCCTAAGGAGAGATTAAGTGACTGCTAACAGTTCAGCAGTTTATCAGTTGAGACACCACCTCCAGTCTGCTCCACCAACAAGGGGACAGCTGAAGGGAGGAGAGGACTCCCCAGAGACTCACCAAGTGCAACTCTGAGTCTCCATTGCTACTACCCTCAGAATATGGAGCAGCGACAGGAAGGGACACCAGGGGACAGAGATCTTACCAGGAAACTCAGGAAAAGACCTATAACTCAGTGGCATAGCTGAGGGGCTGTGAAAGTCTCTTTGCATAACCACTGGATTATCTCTGCCACACCCTGCTTTAGCTCTTGGTCAGGAGTCAGTGATTAAGCTAAGAAGCCTATTGATAGTTTAAAAGCCCTCAGGCTCCCATAGCCTACAGGGAAGAAAAAAAAGAGGCTTTTAAACCACTGAGCTCCAAGTCAGGGATTGAAACAACTGTTAATTTCCACCACTGTAAACCCTTTAATTAATTTACTTAGACACAAGTCAATCCAGGCAATAGAGATCAATAATTTGAAAAGTACTGATAAAGTGAACTCATAACATAATATATAAAATGGTTAAAACAACAAGAAAAAATATTGGAGACTCGAACCAGGACAAGAGTCCAGCTAAAAGTCCTTCAGAGGGTGGAGCAAAAAATAATGAGTTCAACATCCAAACATTAGCTAAGGAAATAATAACAGGAGTGAGTAAAGAATTTGAAAAAATTGTAATCAGAAATACAGTAACAACAAATGAGAATATGGAAGAAAATACTAATTATGTCATGGTTATTAGAGAGCTGAAAGCTGAAATCGCTGAGCTAAGAATGCAACTAACTGAACAAGCTAAAACAGTATCAGAGCAGGGCAACAAAATAGATGAACTCCAGAAAACAGTAGAGGGCAGAGAGAATAGAATAAATGAGGCTGAAGACAGAATTAGCAAGATTGAGGATGAATTAGAGACAACTAAAAAAGAAGTAAGAGATCTCAAAAAGAGATTAAGAGATGCTGAAAACAACAACAAAGTCCTATGGGATGACTTCAAAAGAAACAATATAGGCATTATTGGCATACCAGAGGAAGAAAGAGAAGGAGAGGAAGAAAGCATTTTCCAGGCCATAATAGCTGAAAATTTCCTTAGTCTAGACAACATCAAAGACATAAAGATTCAAGAAGCCCAGAGGGTCCCAAACAGAATTAACCCAGACCTAAAGACACCAAGACATGTCATACTTAGAATGGAAAGGAATAAGGATAAAGAAAGGATCCTGAAGGCTGCAAGAGAAAAACAAAGAATCACCTACAAAGGAAAACCCATAAGATTAGCAGCAGACTTCTCCATACAAACACTACAGGCCAGAAGAGAATGGCAAGATATCTATCAAGTGCTCAATGAGAAAGGCTTTCAGCCAAGAATACTATATCCTGCTAGACTGTCATTCAGACTAGATGGAGGCATCAAAACCTTCTCAGACAAGCAACAGTTGAAGGAATCAACCATCACCAAGCCTGCCCTGAAAGAAGTTCTGAAAGGTCTCCTATAAACAATCAGATCACCACAAATAGGACATATATCAAAACACCCTAAAACTCTACAAGAATGGTGTTAAAATATCTTCAATCTTTGATATCAATAAATGTCAATGGCCTGAATTCACCTATTAAAAGACACAGAGTAGGAAGATAGATCAGAAAACACAATCCAACAATATATTGTCTACAGGAAACCCACCTAACTCAACAAGACAAACACAGACTTAAAGTGAAAGGATGGAAAACTATCATACAAGCCAATGGCCCACAAAAAAGGGCAGGAACAGCTATTCTTATATCTGACATGATAGACTTTAAAATAGATAAGATTTAAAAAGATAGGAATGGACACTACTTAATGCTCAGAGGATCAGTCAATCAAGAGGACTTAACAATTATTAACATCTATGCACCCAATGAGAAGCCATCTAAATACATCAAACTTCTACTGAAAGAGCTACAGCAATATATTAACAGCAACACAATCATAGTAGGGGACTTCAACACCCCACTCTCTCAACTTGACAGATCATCCAGGCAGAAAATCAATAAAGACATAAGGGAGCTAAATGAAGAGATAGATAAACTAGAACTATTGAACATTTTCAGAGACATTCATCCCAAGAAACTGGAATACACATTTTACTCAAATCCACATGGGTCATTCTCAAGGATAGACCATATGTTAGGCCACAAAGACAGCATCAGCCAATTCAAGATCATTGAAATCATCCCAAGCATCTTCTCAGACCACAGTGGAATTAAACTAACACTTAACAATCAACAAAAGATTAGTAACAGTCCCAAAATGTGGAAGCTCAACAGTACACTTCTTAACAACTTCTGGGTCAAAGAGGAAATCAAGGAAGAAATCAAAATGTTTCGAGAGTTCAATGAAAATGAAGATACAAGCTATCAAAATATTTGGGACACAGCTAAAGCAGTTCTAAGAGGGAAGTTCATAGCTATACAAGCACACATTAGGAAACAAGAAAAAGCACAAATAAACAGCCTGATTGCACACCTTAAAGACCTAGAAGAAGAACAACAAAGGAACCCTAAAGTAACAAGAAGGTCAGAAATCACTAAAGTTAGGGCAGAAATAAATAACATTGAGAATAGGAAAACCATACAAAAGAGCAACGAAAGTAAATGTTGGTTCTTTGAAAGAGTAAACAAAATCGACAAACCTTTAGCCAGTCTCACAAAACAAAAAAGGGAGAAGACACAAAGAAATCAGGTAGTAAATGAAAGAGGAGATATCACAACAGACACCGCAGAAATTCAACATATCATGCGAGGCTTCTATGAACAACTATATGCCACCAAGCTAGAGAACCTGGAAGAAATGGACGATTTCCTAGATACCTACCAACTTCCAAAACTAAGTAAAGAGGAAGTGGATAACATGAACAGGCCCATCACAGCCAATGAAATTGAAATTGTTATAAAAAATCTCCCCCAAAATAAAAGTCCTGGACCAGATGGTTTTACAAATGAATTCTACAAAACCTTCAAAGAAGAATTAATACCTCTACTTTTAAAAGTCTTCCAGAAGATTGGAGACACTGGAATAATCCCTGCCAGCTTCTATGAAGCCAACATCACCCTGATACCAAAAGCAGACAGGGACACAACCAAAAAAGAAAATTACAGACCAATATCTCTGATGAACATAGATGCGAAAATATTGAACAAAATTCTAGCCAACCTGATACAGCAGTATATCAAAAAGCTTGTCCATCATGACCAAGTGGGGTTTATCCCAGGCATGCAAGGTTGGTTTAATATACGTAAATCAATCAATGTGATCCACCACATCAACAAAAGCAAGACCAAAAATCACATGGTCATATCAATAGATGCAGAGAAAGCCTTTGACAAAATACAACATCCCTTTATGATCAAAACACTACAAAAAATGGGAATAGATGGAAAATTCCTGAAGATAGTGGAGTCTATATATAGCAAACCTACAGCCAACATCATACTCAATGGTGAAAAACTGGAAGCATTTCCACTCAGATCAGGTGCTAGACAGGGCTGCCCACTATCACCATTACTATTCAACATAGTTTTGGAGGTTCTTGCCATAGCAATCAGGCAGGAGCAAGGAATTCAAGGGATACAGATTGGAAGAGAAGAAGTCAAACTGTCCTTATTTGCAGATGACATGATAGTATACATGGAAAAACCTAAGGAATCCAGCAAGAAGCTTTTGGAAATCATCAGGCAATACAGTAAGGTGTCAGGCTACAAAATTAACATTCAAAAGTCAGTGGCATTCCTCTGTGCAAACACTAAGTTAGAAGAAATTGAAATCCAGAAATCAATTCCTTTTACTATAGCAACAAAAACAATAAAATATCTAGGAGTAAATCTAATCAAGGAAGTGAAAGACTTGTATAGAGTCACTACTCAAAGAAATTGAAAAAGACACAAAGAAGTGGAAAGATATTCCATGTTCATGGGTTGGAAGAATTAACATCATCAAAATGAATATATTACCCAGAGCCATCTACAAATTTAATGCTATCCCCATCAAGATCCCAAGCACATTTTTTAGGAGAATAGAAAAAATGCTACAAATGTTTATCTGGAACCAGAAAAGACCTAGAATTGCCAAAACAATCTTGAGAAAAAAGAACAGAACCGGAGGCATCACACTGCCAGATCTCAAACTGTATTATAGGGCCATTGTCATCAAAACTGCTTGGTACTGGAACATGAATAGACACACTGACCAGTGGAATAGAATTGAGAGCCCAGAAATGAGGCCCCACACGTATGGACATCTAATCTTTGACAAAGGGGCCCAGACTATTACATGGGGAAAGCAGAGTCTCTTCAACAAATGGTGTTGGAAACAGTGGGTTGAAACATGCAGAAGAATGAAACTGAATCACTGTATTTCACCAAATACAAAAGTAAATTCCAAGTGGATCAAGGACTTGGATGTTAGACCACAAACTATCAGATACTTAGAGGAAAATATTGGCAGAACTCTTTTCCGCATACATTTTAAAGACATTTTCAATGAAACAAATCCAATTACAAAAAAGACTAAAGCAAGTATAAACCTATGGGACTACATCAAATTAAAAAGCTTCTTCACAGCAAAAGAAACCACTACCCGAACCAAGAGACCCCTCACAGAATGGGAGAAGATCTTTACATGCCATACATCAGATAAGAGTTTAATAACCAACATATATAAAGAGCTTGCCAAACTCAACAACAAGACAACAAATAACCCCATCCAAAAATGGGGGGAGGACTTGGACAGAATATTCACCACAGAAGAGATCCAAAAGGCCGAGAAACACATGAAAAAATGTTCCAAGTCTCTGATTGTCAGAGAAATGCAAATCAAGACAACAATGAGATATCACTTCACTCCTGTGAGAATGTCATACATCAGAAAAGGTAACAGCAGCAAATGCTGGAGAGGGTGTGGGGTCAAGGAACCCTCCTGCACTGCTGGTGGGAATGTAAATTGGTCCAACCTCTGTGGAGAACAGTCTGGAGAACTCTCAGAAGGCTAGAAACGGACCTACCCTATGACCCTGCAATTCCTCTCCTGGGGATATATCCTAAGGAACCCAACACATCCATCCAAAAAGATCTGTGTACACATATGTTCTTGGCAGCATAATTTGTAATAGCCAAAACCTGGAAGCAACCCAGGTGTCCAACAACATCTGTTGGACACACCTGTGTCTGAGCAAGTTGTGGTATATATACACAATGGAATACTACTCAGCTGTAAAAAATGGTGACTTCACCGTTTTCAGCCGATGTTGGATGGACCTTGAAAAATTCCTGTTATGTGAAATAAGTCAGAAACAGAAGGATGAACATGGGATGATCTCACTCTCAGGAAGAAGTTGAAAACAAGATCAGAAAAGAAAACACAAGTAGAACCTGAAATGGAATTGGTGTATTGCACCAAAGCAAAAGACTCTGGGGTGGGTGGGTGGGTGGGAGAATACAGATCCATGAAGGATGATAAATGACATAGTGGGGGTTGTACTGTTAAATGGGAAACTGGGGAATGTTATGCATGTACAAACTATTGTATTTACTGTTGAATGTAAAACATTAATTCCTCAATAAAGAAATTTTTAAAAAAAGAACATGTCGAGGTGATATAGGTTGCATTGATCAGGCTGAGATCAGCAGATGCAGGATCAGTTGGTGTGGGTAGAGAAAAGATTGTTGGAAAATGAGCCCCACCCTAGAGGTTCCAGGACTGGGAGAAGTATGGGTTTTGTAGAGAACGGGGAGGTTTCCTGCTGTCTTAGGGATTAAGAAGGCAAGAGACAGTTATTATTATAACCAAGTTATTTGGAAATTTGATTGACTTTGAAATTTCCATTGTTAGGATTTTCTGTATTACACAAGACTCTGAGAAGGTTTTTATCCCTCCAGCTAGTCCAGCTGAAAGCCCAGATTAAAGAATCTAGACTTTTCCTTGGCAGGTGGTAAAGGGCTGTAGAAATGTTTTTAAACAGTTGAGAGCAGCTAGGAAGACAGGAGGCATCACAGAAGAATGTCAGGCATCCCATCAGTGTATTTTGAGTTTAGGATTCAGATCCAGTACCAGAGACCTATCAGGACCGCAGAGATGGGTCTGGCTCCAGTTCAGTCCTCTGTGGTCTTGGTGCCAGTGAGACTAGAAGCTGGGCCTTGGGGCACAGAAGCTACTGGCGGGGGGACTGGGGAGAGAGGAGAACAGGCAGTATTTTCCCATAGTGAAAGTAATTTGTTAATTCTCTTACTAGGGGGATTAATAGTTCATAGTCAGTGGTAAATGCAGTTGTTGGTCCATGTGTGAAACTTCTCAGTTTTCTGAAAACACTCCCACCCCACCCACCTAAGCCCTCCTCCACCATCATGCACCAGGATCTGAAAGCCCCATTTGTAATACGTGCAATCAATCAGGTGCACCACCACCCAACTCCCTTTCTTTCTTTCTTTCCTTCCTTCCTTCCTTCCTTTTTATTCCTTCCTTCCTTTTTATTCCTTCCTTCTTTCCTTCCTTCTTTCCTTTCTTTCTTTCCTTCTTTTTCTCCCTCTTCTTCTTCTTGCCCCTTCTTCTCCATCCTCCTCCTCCTTTGTCGTCCTCTTGTCTCCTCCTCTTCTTCCTCTTCCTCCTCCTCCTCCACCATCTCCTCCTCCCCCACCCCACAAATTCTTTAGTTTGGTGCAATACACCAAAGAAAGTAAAAAATTTTAACCTAGCATGACCTCAAGGTTAGATTTATTAAACAAGATGATTTGATAACAGGTTTTTTTTTTTCTCCTGTATATATTTGCCCCTTTTTCCCCCTATGGTCCCGTCTTCTCTTCCTTTCCAAGTCACACCTACACCTATGACTACATCCAAATGTCCCTTCCTTTTCCCTCTTCTCTCTCCAGGTCCCAATGGAGTTGGAGTTCATGGCCCTCTGGTCATCTTCCCCCTATCACTTCTCCCCCACTGAAAATATGGACCAAAATTCTTTAATGGGTGTAGCAGGTGGGAGTTTTGGCTTCTGTAATTGCTTCTCTGCTGGACATAGGCATTGGCAGGTTGATCCATACTCCCTATCCTGTTTCTACATTTTATTTTATTCTAAAGAAAGAAGTACCTCTACCCAAAATAGCTCCTCCAAAGAAAACAGGAGAGATGTTCTGATGATAAGTCAGATCCATTCTCCCAACAAAGGCTCAAAGTTCCTTGGGATCCTAGATGGGCAGAATTCACACCTTGGAAATGTGTCCAATTCCATCATTGGACAGAATAATCTCAGAGTTTCCATGACTGGCTAAAACTACATTGCCCTCAGGGGCTGGGTGGTGGCGCACCTGGTTGAGCGCACATGTTACAATGCACAAGGACCCAGGTTTGAGCCCCCAGTCCCCACCTTTAGGGGGAAACCTTCATGAGTGGTGAAGCAGGGCTGCAGGTGTCTCTCGGTCTCTCTCCCTCTCTATCATTCCCTTCACTCCTAATATCTGGCTGTCTCTATCCAATAAATAAATAAACATTTTAAAAAAGAATATATTGCCCTTGATTTTGAATGAGTAGAGCTCATTCTGATACAATTGTCTGGAGAAAAGGGGAGAGAGCAGACAGAGAGGAGAAGATACTTATCAGAGTTTTAAAAACACAAGAGAATTCTAGCGAGGTTTCTCAAGAGAACTTGAAAGTTGGGGAGAACCAGCAAATAAACAAATTTATTTATTTATAAGTAAATAAATAAATTCTAAGCCCTGAGTTGATAGATCAACCCTCCACTTCTACTTTTGTACATTTTGAGGAAAACTCAAAAGACAACAACAACAAAACCCTCCCCCCAAGAGGTTGGCAACCACAATCTGCCAAATTTGGGGAGTAAACTAGAAACGCAGGTCTAGGTATATATCCAGATGCTGGCCTTTGGGCTCTCTAGGATAACTGTTTTGTGAAGGAATTTTATTCTAACTCCAGAACTGGATGCCAAGGAAATGGATTCCTCTTAAAATTGTATCTCAGTGAGGCCTTGAATAATTTAAGAGTAAAGTCTAGTGGCTCTCAATAGTTCTTAGTTTATTCATTTAATTTTTAAATCCAATCTGTTAAATTCATTAAAAATGTATTTGTGACTGTGATAACAGCAAAACAGTACAGCAAGAGCATGGTGCAGCTGGTCCGTCAAGGTTTGTACAATCTGGTTACAAATTAGTTGATTCAACCTGGTCTCCAGCTCCCCAGCCCTCCACTCAAGCTGTGCCCCTAGCTGCTGCCTCAATTAACATAGTTTTTTTTTTCTTTTTAGCTCCTTTCCAACTGTTTTTTCATGTCTCTTTTTTCTCCTTTCTATTTTTATTGGATAAGACAGAAAGAAACTGGGAGGGAAGGGGAAGATAGGTAGGTAGGTAGATGATAGATAGATAGATAGATAGATAGATAGATAAATAGATAGATAGATGATAGATAGATAGATAGGTGGCTAGGTGGTGGCACACCTGGTTAATTGCACACATTACAGTGCAAAAGGACCCAGGTTCAAGCCCCTAGTCCCCACCTGCAGGGGGGAAGATTTGTGAGTAGTGAAGCTGGGCTACAGGTATCTCTGTCTCTCTCCCTCTCTACCTCTCCCTTCTCTTCTGATTTCTGGCTGTCTCTATCCAATAAGTGGATATAGTTAAGAGGAGATAGATAAGTAGGGAGGGAGGGAAGGAGATAGGTAGATAGGTAGATAGATAGATAGATAGATAGATAGATAGACAGACAGACAGACAGACAGACAGACAGACAGACAGACAGACAGGAACCTGCAGACCTGCTTCACTGCTCATGTAGCACCCCCTGCAGGTAGGGAGCAGGGGCTCAAACCCGGCTCCTTACATATGGTAACGTGTGCACTTAAAGCAATGTGCCACCACCACCCCTACTCAGTTATCTATACCCTCTCCAACCCCAGGCTTTTAAGATTTGAAATCTG
Source organism: Erinaceus europaeus (assembly GCF_950295315.1). Lineage (NCBI taxonomy): Eukaryota > Metazoa > Chordata > Mammalia > Eulipotyphla > Erinaceidae > Erinaceus > Erinaceus europaeus. Next base: position 120,956,278 of record NC_080169.1, read on the forward strand.
ATGAATACGATAGAATTTTCTTTTTCATCTGCATTATCTGAAGTTCTGACCTGACTCTACTTCTCAGATGGTTCCTAAGCTCAGCTCTGTCACTCATTTTCTGTGTGTGAGTGTGCACACAGCCACCCCACTCTATGATCTGTTTTATTTATTATTACATATGAGAGAGCCTTTTGGCAGAGAATGGGACAGCTCAGCACACACATGGCTACATCTGCCCTCCGCTCCCTCCGCTGTGAGCACGGGGCGTCTCCCTGGTTTCTGTTGCTACAATAGCGTGATACATGACACACAGGCCTATTTCGTTTCATTTTGCTATTTTTTTTCACCACCCTCATCACCAAAGGTCTGTGTCCCCACCCCGACCCCCACAGATAACCACTATAGTTATCCCACAGGCTTGACAATATCCTTGCCAACTTTTGCTCGGAGAATACACACACCCCCACCTTTCTGTTTTTCTAAACTCTGTTCCTCTTTCAAATCTCAGTTTGAAACATACCTTCCTCCCAGAAATCTTACCCCCCAAATCTCCCAAGCCACTCCAACCTCACCCATCCCTGAGTCTTGTCATTCAGACCATTGGTGGCATTCATGTGATGGATGCTAGATATGATATCCTTATTATGACAACCACCACCACCACCCTGGTCTTATTGAAGAATCCAGGAGCATTTGGTGTGCTGTCTCCATTTCACAAGCCAAGAAACTGATGTGTCTTGCAGTTGAGATCAGAAGGGAAGAAAACTTGATCTGAGGTCACCAAGGAACAGGGCCAGTCAAGATTCAAGCAAGCATCTTGAAAATTCTGTGCTACTGGGCTTTGTACGCAGGGCCTTCCTTGAGTTTCTTGTTGGATCAATCCACTTTCTGCACAATTCCAGGAGGTGGCAGTTCTCTTGGAAGTGGCTGTCTTATTTTCCTCCTGATGCCTATTTCTCTCTTAGCTGAGCCCACAGAAAATACCCAGTGACTGAGACTGTGGGTTAAGTGAAGCAGAACTGTCTTTCTGTTATCTGGGAAGCTTTCTTGAGCTCCCTCTTGTTCATCTATAAATAAATCATCACCATTTGGAATGATTACCTTCCCAGGGGCCCAGTGGTGGTGCACCTGGTTGAGCACACATGTTATAGTGTACAAGGACCCAGGTTTAAGCCCCTGGCCCCCACCTGCAGGGGGAAAACTTTGCAAGTAATGAAGCAGGGTCACGGGTGTCTGTCTCTCTCTCTCCCTCTCTATCTCCCCTTCTCCTCTCAATTTCTGGCTGTCCCTATGCAACAAATAAAGAAAATAAAAAGTTTTTAAAGAAAATAATAATTACCTTTCCCTTGATTCTGCTAGGAGAATCATTTTTCAGTCCCCTTTCCCAGAATCAAGATAGCCACTGTGTGTATAGTCTATAAATAATGAACTCTGAGAAGAAACTCTAGCATCTGTGTGTCAGCAATTGGGGAAGAGTAAAAGACACCACTGTGGTTATAAAAAGGGAGGAGTTGTGATAGCCACTACCCTCTCTGCCGTCTGTGGTTTCAGCCTTTCAGTCTGCCCATGGCCAAAGACTGGAGGCAGGTATGACTGTCCTTAACCACTGCTTATCTCCCAAGTGACAAAAATCAGACCAGATCCAAACCCATACAGTGGCAGATGAGGAGGAAAAAGTCCTTAAAACCCATCTGTACTTCTGTGCTCAAATACCACCTTCTCATGACCTTCTCTGAACACTGCCTTGAAAACTGCATATCTTGCTTCTGGGAGAAAGCATTACCAGCATGCCGGGTGCATGGCCCCCTCTGTGTGAGGTTCAGTCCCCTGGGCCAACAGAGCAGCATCCTGGACAGCACCAGCAGACTCTCCATGATGGCGGAGCAGTGCCTTGTTGACTTTCGCTTTCTCCTCACTCTTTTTTTAATTTTTTTATATATTTATTTATTTTCCCCTTTTTTGTTGCCCTTGTTTTGTATTATTGTTGTAGTTATTATTATTGATGTCGTTGTTGTTAGATAGGACAGAGAGAAATGGAGAGAGGAGGGGAAGACAGAGAGGGGGAGAGAAAGACACCTGCAGACCTGCTTCATCGCCTGTGAAGCGACTCCCCTGCAGGTGGGGAGCCGGGGCTGGAACCGGGATCCTTCTTCCGGTCCTTGCACTTTGCGCCACCTGCGCCTAACCTGCTGCGCTAGTGCCCGACTCCCACCTCACTCTTGCTGTGCTGGGAACATGTGATCCATTTTACCGGTTCAAGCCAGTAAGCGGAAGACAGTGAGACCACGTGGGCGTTATTAGCAGACATTTAAGCCACGAACATACAATTTAACACTGTGGATCGAAAAACTGTGGTAATGCAAGATTAGAAAACTACTTAAGGGCATCTGATTAAGCGCACATACTACAGTGATCAAGCGCCAGGATTCAAGTCCCTGGTCCCCATCTGCAGGGGGAAAGCTTTGCAAATGGTGGAGCAGGGCTGCAGGTGTCTCTCTCTGTCTCTCTCCTTCTCTATCACCACCTTCCATCTCAATTTCTGGCTGTTTCTGGCCAATAAATAAATAAAGATGAGTTTTTTTAAGTCAAAATTTGAAAAAGAAGGAGAAGAAGAAAGAAAGGAAAGAAGGAAGGGAAGGAAGGAGGGAGGGAGGGGAGAAGGAAGGAAGGAAGGAAGGAAGGAAGGAAGGAAGGAATTTAAGAGGTGACTTGAGACTTGAAGAAGCAGCGCTCTCTTGGGAATCCAGTCTCTCAGGAAGCTGCTCTCACCTGGAAGGCACATGCTGGGGAAGTTGATTGCTGGAGAACGGTGAGCAGTTACAGGCTTTGACAGAAACTGATGACTGTCCCACGGCTACCATTAAGGCTTTTTCTCTTTCACCTATTCTGGAACTACTTTATTTACCAACCCTAAGACCTGAACATCAATCTCTCTGTCCAAGCCACTGCCTTTTATTATATTCTGTTTACTCTAGTCTACTATCTCCAAATAAGAGAATTTGAAAATTGGGTAGGGGAGAGAGCATAATGGTTATGCAAACGACTTTCATGCCTGGTCCTCTAAAAGTTTCAGGTTCAATCTCCTGCACCACCATAAACCAGAGCTGAAAAGTGCTCTAGTAAATAAATAAATAAGGAGAATTTAAAAATTCAGCCAAGGAGAACACTCATAGGCATTGCACGTGTTCAAGGCCTTTAGTTCATTTGCCAATACCACATAATGAACAACACTGTAAAGATGCCACTGAACATACACCCTGGCCCCAGCCCTGCCTCATTTCTTTGTTCCTTATAGCTCACCGTCTCATTCATCACCCTGTGTACTTCACTCACCTGTTGAGGGGCCCCCATCCCTCTCTACCCCCCCTACTGGTGTGTAAGCCCCCCTCTCTGTCACTCACTGGCACCCGTAGCCAAGCCAAGCAGAGAGAGGACACACCTAAATACATTTTGCAGATACTTGTTATGGGGAGATGAGAGATTGGACCCATGTGTCAACAACTGTACTGTAAACCCCAGACTCCCAAATAAAATGATCAAAGGGAAGAGAGAAAAAGAAGAATATCTGCTAATGAATGAATGAAATTGGAAGCAGCACTTTCATAGGACTGAGAACTCGTGGTGGGAAGGCTCCGTCTGCCATTGTGTCTGCACCAGATGTAAGGGGGGGGTCCCCCACAGAAAGATTCTCTGGGACACCTGGCAGATGTTTTCCAAGGCAGCTCAGCTCTGACTCACACTGCTTCGGGACTGTCAGGACCCACGGGTGGAGGCTCAGCCCTTCAAGATAGACACAGACACAGACAAAGACACACACACACACAAACACGCACACGCACATGCACATGTCAGATTTTCAACTTGTCACCTGTGCTTCTAACCAACAGGTTATAAATTGTGGACTTCAGTTGTTGAGGGGGAGGGAGCAGCTAGCTGGGGCCATTCCCTAGTTCCCTCCCCTGGGCTTCTAGACTGACTCCTACATGGGAGAATCACAGAGAGACAGTCATGTTTCAGGGAGAAGATGAGCATTTACTGGGAGAAAGTAAGGACAGAAAGGGAGAAGAAAATACAGGCTATGTCACCAAGCAGATGAGAGAGAGATGGAGAGCCCAGAGCCTCCTGGTCTCCCCAGCTTTCTAGTCCCTTCTGGGAAAGGCAGGTCCGGGGGGGGGGGGGGGTATGAGCTTCAGCCTTGGTCTCCAGGGTCCCCTCTCCTCTGCCTTCATCTGCATGTTGTGACCTTTGCAGTCAGGGAGGGAGGGAGCTAAGGCAGGATGTGCAGACACACTGGGCTTCTGGGCCTGAACTGGGCCTCCTCCTGGCTGCCTGCAGGGGGCAGGGGAAGGGTGCTGCTCTCCCTAACCTGCCTTCCAACACCATGACCCCTTCTTTGGGTTTAAATAATCTGCTAGAGCAGCTCACAGAACTCAGGGCATCAGTTTCCTGAAAGCTGCTCCCAAGAAGCCTTGAAGGCAACACCCTGGATATGCCGTGATGGCCACCCAGGGGCCCCCTGAATTGAGGGCCCCTCTGCTGGTTTCTGTTCCAAGCTTCCAGGGTGTTTGGTTATAGTTGGGTTAGACACAGATAAACACACCAACAGGTCTCCAGGCTAACAGAAAAGCTTTTATCTGAAACCCAGCTAACGTGCCTACCCCAGTGACATAGAAGATGGGCCTTTTCACTGATGCCCAGAAAGACTCTGAGCATCTTTCTTCATTTTTTAAAAAACATTTATTTACTTATTTATTTTCCCTTTTTGTTTTCCTTGTTGTTTCATCATTGTTGTGGTTATTATTATTGTTACTGGTGTCATTGTTGTTGGATAGGACAGAAAGAAATGGAGAGAGGAGGAGAGAAAGATAGTCACCTGCAGATCTGCTTCACCGCTTGTGAAGTGACTCCCCTGCAGGTGAACCATTAATGCCTTTTTTTTTTGCTGGTTTTTCTTTTGTGCAGTTATTTTGCAGCTTACCAATGATATTATATGAGCAACTCAACTTTTTGATTATTGTATTTCTAGGGGAATGAGTCCAGGGTCTTATGTATATTTGAAAGTGCTGAGGTATCTTCCAAGCCTCGTATTTTAAATTCTATATCCTGAGAGAAGCAGTACACCACAGCACTGCTCTACCAACCATGGGGTTCCCCCCGGGTGCTGTCCATGGTGCTGAGAGAGGAGAGGGCACCCCACACACACACAGTCCTGCCTCACTATCCATGGGGCTCCCTGGGTGCTGTCCATAGTGCTGAGAGAGGAGAGACCCCCCCCACAGCCCTGCTCCACCCTCCATGGGGCTCCCTGGGTGCTGTCCATGGTGCTGAAAGATGAGAGACACCCCCCACACACAGCCCTGCCCACCCTCCATGGGGCTCCCTGGGTGCTGTGGTGCTGAGAGAGGAGAGACCCCACATTCCTGCCCACCCTCCCTAGTGCTCCTCTGTGATGTTGTGGTCTCATGCATTGTAGTGTGTGCTCTACTTGCTGAGCCATCTCCCAGCCCTTTGACTTTCTTTGTTATCTTTGTTTACACCTCTTGGAGTCTGTTTGTCCATCTGTCTGTGGGAGTTGGAGTTATTTCCAGCTTTTAACTATTGTAAATACAACTCATACAAGTATCTGCGTACAAGAAATGTTTGCACATGAGTGGGTGCAGATAAGCACTCAGCTCCTGGCAGTGAGGGCAGACTATTATTTCTCTTGTCTCCTCTGACGCCACTTTGTAGCTGCACAAAGGAGCTGCTTGTTCCCACAGGCATTTCTAGCCTTTTCCTTCTGGTGATGAAATGACAGGTTGCAGCTCTCTCTATAACAATTGTGGGAGTGGGGGAAAAAAATTCCTTCTCTTGGCATGGAGAATGTTCCAGGTCCTTGTGGCTAGTCCTGCTGATGCTGCCGGCTCAGTCTAAGGGGATGCCTTCCCCAGCCTCCCTGCATCACTCCAGGCAATAGGGTTGGACCACAGCAGGTCTTGGGAAGACACTGGGCTCAGTGGCTGGAGACTTTGGCTTGGAGACACCTGATCTAGCCCTCACTCACTCACAGACATCACCTCCTCTGTCTACGTTGGAACAGTGGCATAGTTCACTTCTATACCGTGCTTGTGCACGGTAGCATGTGCGTTCAAGCAGGAGCATCCGGCCCTTGCAAACTTTGGAAGATTACTTGCTTGCAACACTGGATCCCTGTTTGTGTCTTCTACCTTCCTGATTACGTCTTTGTATAACATGAGACACTTTGCTTACACTCAGTGTGGATGGGGAGCAGGAAAGGAAATAGTGTCTTTGGCTCAAACCAGGGTTCTAGAAAAAAAAAAAAAATCAAGTCTCAGTTATTTTGGAAATATCCAAAGTGTCTTGATTTGTAAAGTTCTTCTGAAACCTCCCAGGTTCATTCTCTGTGACTGTCCATGTGAAAGTGGACTTAGCCAGCAGCAAACTAGAGGTATGTGCTCTGCCTATGAGAACAGCCCCACTCTCCCTATTAAATAGACCATGCCCACATACAGCTGTCAAGCAGGCATCAAATAGGATCAGGGGAGAAAAGAAGCAGCTCGGGACCAGGTGGTAGTGCCCTCGGCTAAGAGCATATAGTACTAAGTGCAAGAACCCTTTAAAGGATCTGGGTTCAAGCCCAAGACTTCCCACCTGCAAGGGGGTTGCTTCACAAGCGGCAAACCAGTTCTGCAAGTGTCTGTCTCTTTCCCTCTCTCTTTCTCCCCCTCTGCTCTCAATTTCTATCTGTCCTGTCCAGTAAAATGGGGGGGGGGGGAATTGTCACTAGGAACAGTGGATTTGTAGTGCTGGCACTGAGCCCCAGCAACAACCCTAGAGGCAAAAAGAAAAAAGAAACATGATTCACATCATTTACAATGAAAGCAGACCATCCATTTTTCTGCCTCTGACTGCCCTTGTTTTAATGGTGCTTCGGGGATCAATCGTAGAAGCAAGGGAATGAGGTGGAGAGCCACTGACTGCTATAATGATTCTGCTGCAAATCCAGAGCAAAGCGCATAGAAAATTAGGATTGTAGAACCTCCTAAAAGTGCCTTTGTGAAACGATGTGCTTGCAACCACCAAGCTCTGTGACACTTCTTTTTTTTTCAATAATGATTTCGTAATGATTAACAAGATAACAGGGGTACAATTCCACACAGTTCCCACCACCAGAGTTCCATATCCCATCCCCTCCATGGGAAGCTTCCCTATTTTTTATTCCTCTGGGAGGATGGACCAAAATTATTTTTGAGGATGCAGAAGGTGGAAGTTCTGGCTTCTGCAATTCTTCTCCACTGGACTTGAGTGTTGACAGGTGGATCCACACCCCAAACCTGTTTCTCTTTCCCTAGTGGGACAGGGCTCTGGAGAGGTGGGGTTCCAGGACATATTGGTGAGGTGATCTGCCCAGAGAAGTCAGGTTGTTGTCATGGTAGCATCTGCAACTTGGTAGCTGAAAGAATTAAGATATAAAGCAGGACAAAGTGTTTAATAAGCAGGAACCCAAAAGTAGGAATAAAGCAGATGAAATTAGGGGTCTTCATCTGGGAACAAGCTAAGAAGACTATTTGAGGTATATTACAAGGGGCCCATGACTTTGGTAATTCTTGTCTGAGCCCAATAGCTAACATGCAGGTGGACTAAAAGTATTGTCTAGGAAGATGGTGTCAGAGTTGACAATAGGACTATAAAACTGTATCAGGGAAAAGAATGACTCCCAAACACGAGGAAAGTATATAAATATTGTTAACTGTAAACCCCATTGATCTGACCTAGGACCCATGATTATTCATATTCAGCACGGGAGCTTGTATAACCTCTGAGTCCCTGTCAGTCTGAGCTCAAAGTCCAGGTTACAGCTGGGAACGTTCTAGGCTACACTCATTTCAGGACCGGTCTTCCTCAAGTGGCAGAGTTGGCTGGTTGACCCAGCCTCCCTTCAGAGAGTGGGACAGTCCGTACCATTGCTGCTGTACAACTATGGCAGTTCTTACAGAAAATGCTGCAGATGCTACTATGACACCATCCTGACTTCCCTGGGCAGACACCCTCACCAATATGTTCCAGAACCCCACCTCCCCAGAGCCCTGCCCCACTAGGGAAAGACAGAGACAGGCTGGGGGTGGGGATCCACCTGCCAACACCCATGTCCAGCAGACAATCAATTACAGAAGCCAGAACTCCCATCTTCTGCACCCCATAAAGAATTTTGATCCCTACTCCCAGAGGGATAAAGAATAGGAAAGCTTCCAATGAAGGGGGTGATGTAATGGGAATGGCATGGAATTATGCCCCTCTTACCCCACAAACTTGTTGATCATTATTAAAACACTAATAAAATAAATTTTAAACAAAACCTGGTGATGTTAGAAATTCCATTGAAGGAGCTGTGTGTATTTCAAGGAATCAAACCAATGAGGGTAGAAATGCCTGCTTTGCCAATTCTTGATTTTTAGTCCTTTTTGTTGTTGTTGTTGTTGTTACTCTGCATCTTTAGAAAATGATAAATACTGAGAGGACCACCTCACCAGGCTGTTGTGAAAATGGGACAAAATTAAGTCTGTGGTGCTATGAGCATGTGGGATGGTCCAGAGGAATGTGAGGGAGGTCCATGGTGTACCAGTGTCCCTGCTTTGTTCATTGGCATCCCCTTGGCCTCATGACAGTGCATGACAGACCCCCCCAAAATGTTGGTCACATCCACTCATTAGTGAATGGTAGCTAAGCCGATATGACTGCCCGTTCTTCAGAGTCTTCGAGGCTTCACTGCACTTCCTCACTAGGGAATCATTTCCTGAAGCTCCACTCTCTGTGCATGTCTAGCTGATCAATACATTTGACCAACAGCGCTGATTGACAGCTTTGACTCCATGCGGCTAAGGGCTTCCCACCACAGCACGTGAATAGTCTTATTGAAACCTGAGAAAATGATTCTGAGAAGAGAGTCCTTTGTCTGTTTGACAAGAAGGAAAGGGTAGCATCATGCAAAGCTCTGATCACTCAATGACAAGACACTATACAGCCTAGAGCTCTGTGACCACCTGCTAAAATGAAGCCTGGGCTCAAACCCTGCCACCACATAGGAGTGCCTACTACTGCTTCACCACTCGCAAAGCTTTCCCCTGCTAGTAGGGACTGGGGGACTCGAACCTATGTTCTTACATATTGTAACATGTGCGCCACTACCTGCCCCCCTCACCCCACGTCTTCTCTTCCTTTCCAAGTCACACCTACACCTGTTACTACTTCCAGATGTCCCTCCCTTTCTCTTCTTCTGTCTGTGGGTCCTGATGGAGTTAGAGTTCAGAGTCCTCTGGTCATCTTCCCCTAACATTTCTCTCCCACTGGGAATAGGGACCAAAGTTCTTTTTGGGGTGTAGCTGGTGGGAGTTCTGGCTTCTGTAATTGCTTCCCTACTGCACATGCGTGTTGGTAAGTGGATCCACACCCCCAGTCTGTTTCTATCTTTCCCTGTGGGGCAGGGCTCTGGAGAGGTGAGGTTCCAGGACATATTGGTAAGGCCGTCTGCCCAGGGAGGTGAGGATGGAATCATAGTAGCATCTGGAAACGGGTGGCTGAAAGGCAATAAAATACAAGGCAAGGCGAAATGATCAGTGATCTGAAATTAAAAAGGGGAATAGAGCAGATGAGAATAGGGACCGTAGGGTGGAAAGAAGTGAGGAAGCCTATTTAGGTTCCTAGGGGCCTGTGACTATCGTAATTTTTGCTTGAGTTTGAACACTGACATGGAGGGGCCGGGTGGTGGTGCACCTGGTTGAGTGCACATGATACAGTGCACAAGGACCCGGGTTTGAGCCCCCGATCCCCAGCTGCAGGGGGGAAGCTTCACAAGTGGTGAAGCAGGGCTGCAGGTGTCTCTCTGTCTCTCTGTCACCCCCCTCTCAATTTATGGCTTTCTCTATCCAATAAATAAATAAAGATAACAAAAAAAAAAACTTTAAAAAATTTTTTTAAAAAAAAAGAAAAAGAAAACTGATATGGAGATGGCCAGAAATATTGTCTGAGAAGATGATGTCTGAGTTGAGAACAGGTCTAGAAAGTTGGATTAAGGAAGAAAGTAGCTCCCAAACTTGGAATTAATCTATGAATAAAATTAAGTGTTTACCCCTTCCACCTGACCCAGGGCCCATATATATTCTGAAGCCTTTCTTACTAGGCACCTGGTAACAATCAACCAGACACGTTCTGTAAACATGGAGGCTTTAAGTAAAATCAATAGAATTTCTAACAGCAAATATCAAGAAATCTGGGATCCAAAAGTTTCTTCAACACATCCCCACACCAGTGTTTGCAGATAATAGTCACATCCCCATGTCCTCAGCTCTGCCTGTGAGGTCAAACCATTCTGGTGGGGGGGGGGGGGCAGGTCCACCCTGAGCCAAATTCCCACACCTGCTATCTGGCCAGAGGTAACAGAAGCATGACTAAGCTGATTTATATTCTGCCAACGAAGGTAAAATAGAATTAACACTGCAGCAAGACTTGGCCAACCCAGTGGAAGATTCAGAATGCAAAGGACTCCAAGGTGATGTCCAAGAAATGGGGGGGGGGGGTTGCTTCTGGAACTTTCTAGAACCTTCCAGAATCTCACAGTGTGGCCATCTCTAAAACCTACACATCCAGAAACCCAGGGAAGTCTTGCCACTAAAAAGAACTTTCTGGTTCTCCCAGGACCACAGTAAAGAGAGAGCCCAGCGGAGCCACAGGAATATCCCTAGCTTCTCCCAGCCGAATCCTGCCAGCCTGACTCGCAGCACCTCCAGTTGCCCCACAGCTGACTGTTACCCCAAGTTATCTGAGTATTCAGCTCTGATAACACACCTCCTGGCAGAAACCAAACCCCCTACCCCAGGACACAGGGGAGGACTGAGTCCAAATGCCGTATTGCATTTACTCTAAGCTTACAATTACAAGTCAAGCAACAGGAGAGGCAGAGATGACCAACCCCCACCCAGAACCCAGCTGAGAAGGCAGTTTCAGTCTTCAAGTTCTTCCCCAGCTGAGCATCTAGTTAGAAATGCAGAAAGCCTGGGGGTCTAGATCCACCTGTGAATGCCCTCGTCCAGCAGAGAAACTGTTACAGAAGCCAGGCCTCCCACCTTCTGCACCCCAAAAAACAATGTTGGTTGCGTCATACTCCCAGGGGGATAAATGATAGGAGAAGTAAACCAGAGGACTCTGCACCCCCATTTCACCAGGACCCGGAGGGCTGATTACCAGGAATCTTGTCTTTATACCATCAATGAAAGGGAAGTGAATCTGGGAAACACCTGAGGCACTTTTTCTCTTATCTGAAAGGAAAAAGAAGAAAGAGAGACACCTGGAAGTAATAATAGGTGTAGGGATGAAATAGAAAGGAAGTGAAGGCAGGTACAT
>NC_080169.1:121334590-121347090 GCF_950295315.1 Erinaceus europaeus
CTCCCTCTCCCTCTCCCTCTCCCTCTCCCTCCCTCTCCCTCTCCCTCTCCCTCTCCCTCTCCCTCTCCCTCTCCCTCTCCCTCTCCCTCTCCCTCTCCCTCTCCCTCCCTCTCCCTCCCTCTCCCTCCCTCTCCCTCTCCCTCTCCCTCTCTCTCTTCCTCTCTTGCCCTCTCTCCTCTCTCCCTCCCTCCCTTTCCCCCTCTCTCTCTCCCTCCCTCTTTCCCTCCCTCTCCCTCTCTCTCCCCCTCCCTCTTCCTCCCTCTCCCTCCCTTTCCCTCTCCCCCTCTCTCTCTCCCTCCCTCTCCCTCCCTCTCCCTCTCTCTCTTTCTCTCTCTCCCTCCCTCTCCCTCTCCCTCTGTCTCTGTCTCTGTCTCTCCCCCCTCCCCCTCCCCCTCTCTCTTTCTCTCTCTGTCTCTCTCCCTCTTTTTATAAAGAAAAAGAAAAAAAAAGATCTCCCAGGAGCAGCTGAACTGTTTAAGCATAGAGCTCCAGAAACCACCCTGGTAGCAAATAAATACAAAAAAATGCTTCATATATTCACAAAAAGGTGGGTTCCATGACTCTGGCCTGGCTGCACATTAAAATTGTCAAGGAGCAGTGCAGGGAGCAGGGCAGATGGATCACAAGTCAGAATATCTAGCGTGATATATATTCTTCCACCAGGGTTATCTCTGGCCATTTCTTTCTTTTTTTCTTAATATTTATTTATTTATTTATTTATTTCCTTTTTGTTGTCCTTGTTTTTGTTGTTATTGTTGTAGTTATTGTTGATGTTGTCATTGTTGGATAGGACAGAGAGAAATGGAGAGAGGAGGGGAAGACAGAGAAGGGGAGAGAAAGACAGACACCTGCAGACCTGCTTCACCGCCTGTGAAGCGACTCCCCTGCAGGCGGGGAGCTGGGGGCTCGAACTGGGATCCTTCAGCCGGTCCTTGTGCTTTACACCACGTGTGCTTAACCTGCTGCGCTACCGCGCGATTCCTGCCATTTATTTTTAAATACACACACACACGCACACACACACACACACACACACACACACACACACACGGTTGGGGGCGGAGAGGCGGGTGGTGGTGCCCCTGATTGAATGCTCACATTACAGTGCTCAAGGACCCAGGTTTAAGCCCCTGGTCCTGACCTGCAAGGGGAAAACTTTACAAGTGGTGAAGTAGGTCTGCAGGTGTCTCTCTGTCTCTCTCTCTCTCTCCCTCCCCCTTCCTCTCAATTTCTGGCTGTCTCTATCCAATAAATAATAAAGATAATACAAAAATTAAAAGAGAGAAAGAGAGAGAGAGACAGCATTTCTCCACTGCTCAGGAAGCTTCTCTATGCGAGTGGGGGACTGGAGGCTAGAACCCAGATCCGCACACATGTTGACATGTGCATTCTATCATCAGGCCCTGGTGGTGCTTTGCCTTTAGCCAGGGGTTCTAATGTGCAGTCAGGGTGGGAACCACTCTGCGTCCAGACGGCAAATAGAAACCAGCAAAGGCGTGAGACGGAGCTATTCTGAAATCTCCGCTCATCTGTCATGGGGCATCTTAGTTGCTCCAGGTTCTGGCTGTTGCAAATTGTGCCGCTATGAACATAGGTATGCAGAGATCTCTTTCTTTCTTTCTTTCTTCCTTTCTTTCTTTCTTTCTTCCTTTCTTTCCCTCTAGGGTTGGTTATTACTGGGGCTTGGTGCCTGCACTTCAAATCCACTGCTCCTAGCAGCCATTCTTTCTATTTCTTTTCTTTCTTTCTTTTTTTTTTTTTAAATTTATTCCTTTTTGTTGCCCTTGTTGTTGTATTGTTGTAGTTATTATTGATGTTGTTGTTGTTGTTGGATAGGACAGAGAGACATGGAGAGAGGAGGGGAAGACAGAGAGGGGGAGAGAAAGACAGACACCTGTAGACCTGCTTCACCACTTGTGAGGTGACTCCCCTGCAGGTGGGGAGCCGGGGGCTCGAACTGGGATCCTTATGCCGGTCCTTGTGCTTCGCGCCATTTTCTTTTCTTTTTTAATTGGTTAGGACAGAGATAAACTGAGAAGGTAGTGGAAGACAGAGAGGGGGAGAGAAAGCTAGACACCTGCAGACCTGCTTCATGGCTTGTGAAGTGATCGCCCCCCTCCGAAGGTGGGGAGCCAGGGCTTGAACCCGGATCCTTGTGTGGGTCCTTGCAGTTTGTACTATGTGCACTTAATCCAGTGCGTTATTGCCCAGCCCACTGCATAGACCTCTTTGGATGGGTGTCTTTACTGCCTTTCGATAAATCCCCAAGAAAGAAATTGCTGTGTCAGGGGACAGATCCAGTTCTAATGTTCTGAGAAATCTCCAGACTGGTTTCCACAGGGGTTGGACCGATTCACTGCCCCACAGCCATGTAGAAGAGTTTATCTTTCCCACCTCCCATGGTGAGATGTTTAGTAAGCTAGTTCCTCTTCTCTTCCTCCTCCTCCTTGTAGCAGAGACAGAGATAGAGACAGATCTATATGTGTATGGAGAGAGAGAGAGAAAGAGAGAGAGAGACACCAAAATTTCCTTCAAAGCTGAGAGGACTGGGTTTGAACTTGAGCCATACTCATGGCAAGTCCTAGTAAATCAGTTTTTCCTAGGGGCCAAGAGGTGGCACACCTGGTAAAGTGCACATGTTACAATGTGCTAGGACCCGGGTTCAAGTTCCTGATCCCCACCTGCAGGGGGAAAACTTCATGAGTGGTGAAGTAGGGCTGCAGATGTCTCTCTCCCTCTAGCTTCCCCTCCCTTCTCAATTTCTCTCTGTCTCTGCCCAATAATAAATAAATATCTTTTTTTTTTAAAAAGTCAGTGAGTTTTCTTCTTTAAGGACCTAGGGAAAGCAGCTCTGAATTCAAATTAGACTTCTAAATTTGGACTCAAACCATACCCCTTAACCGCTCCCCAAGACCAGACCCTTCTTAGGGGCTCCGTACCCTCATTATGCCTTCTATGGCCTTCCAGAAAGCAGACTCCTTGTTGAACCAATCAGGCATCCTCTCCATTCCTCTCCTTCATGGCATCAAGCAGAAACTCAAGAAACAAGCAAACAGCCACAGGAGCGGTTTTATTTTATTTTTTATTTTTATTTTTTTTTAATTTTTTTTTTATATAAGAAAGGATTAATTAACAAAACCATAGGGTAGGAGGGGTACAACTCCACACAATTCCCACCGCCCAATCTCCATATCCCACCCCCTCCCCCCATAGCTTTCCCACTCTCTATCCCTCTGGGAGCATGGACCCAGGGTCATTGTGGGATGCAGAAGGTAGAAGGTCTGGCTTCTGTAATTGCTTCCCCGCTGAACATGGGCGTTGACAGGTCAGGAGCGGTTTTAGATCTTGCTTCTGTGTGTTGTCCCTCAGCACCCACAGGAAATCCAGAGAGAGTCAAAGCCACACACACTCCCTTCCAGCGTCCACCAGCCAAGGCTAGTCCCTGTCTGCCAGCAGAACTGATAAATGGGTTACTCCTGAGATGGGGAGAAAGGTGGAATAGAGAATGAGTAGAATACTAGCTTGGGGGAATAGGCTGCGGGATTTGCTGAGCTTTGCGGGCGGGGGTGGGGGGTGACTTTGCAGAAGATGCAGGCTGGAGAAGTCTCCCCAGGGACGTGGCTTCAGGGCTGAGGCCACTGCGATTTCTACCAAGCAGACTTCTCCCTCCCTTCCTGGCTGAGACTGGGGGACAGGAGGGGGCTCACAGGTGACACTGCCACCTCAGTGGGTGGGGGCTGGTGTCACTTGGTTGAGGGCACATGATACCATGTACAAGGACCCGGGTTCAAGCCCCTGGTCCCCAGCTGCAGGGGGGAAGCTTCATGAGTAGTGATGCAGGGCTGCAGGTGTCACTCTGTCTCTCCCTCTTCCCTCTCAATGTCTCTCCGTATCTAGCTTAAATGAAAAATGAAGGAATCAACTTAAAAAAAATTTTAAATTTATTTATTTTCCCTTTTGTTGCCCTTGTTTTTTTTTTATTTTTTTTTTTATTTTTTAAAGAAAGGATTAATTAACAAAACCATAGGGTAGGAGGGCCCTTGTTTTTTTAATTGTTGTTGTGATTGTTATTGTTGTTATTGATGTCCTCATTGTTGGATAGGACAGAGAGGAATGGAGAGAGGAGGGGAAGACAGAGAGGAGGAGAGAAAGACAGACACCTGCAGACCTGTTTCACCGCTTGTGAAGCGACTCCCCTGCAGGTGGGGAGCCGGGGGCTCTAACCGGGATCCTTAGGCCGGTCCTTGTGCTTTGCGCCACATGCACTTAACCCGCTGCGCTACTGTCTGACTCCCAAGAAATCAACTTTTAAAGTATTTTAAAATTAATTTTGTTGTTATTTGTCTTTATGGCCACCAGGATTATCACTGGGGCTTGGCACTGTACCACACAACAAATCCACTGCTCCTGGTGGCCACTCCTTGGTCCTTTTTTCTTTCTTTCTTTTTGATAGAGACAGAAATTGAGAGGGGAGAGGGAGAGAGAGACAGACAGAGAGAGAGAGAGAGAAAGGAAGAGAGAGAGAGAGGAAGGAAAAGAGAGAGAGAGAGAGAGAGAGAGGAAGAGAGAGAGAGAGAGAGAGAGAGAGACCTGCAGACTTGCTTCACACTTTGTGAAGCTTTTCCCCTGCAGGAGGGCACCAGGGGCTTGAACTTGGGTCCTTGTGCTAAGTGGTACATTCACTCTACCAGGTGCGCCATCGCCTGCCCCCTTTGCTTTACTTTTAATGCAGAACATGTGATGTCTCTGTTCACTGGCCACCCTGGGGCCATGTTCCTCCCGTCCCTCCCGTCCGTCCCCTCCTCCTCCACATCCTCCTCCCTCGTTCCCACTTCTCTACTTCCTCCGACCTCCTCCTCCTCCACTTCTTCCTCCCCTTCCCCCTTCCCCCTTCCCTTCTCCACTTCCTCCTCCTCCTTCCCCTCCTCCTCTACTTCCTCCTCCCTCTCCTCTACCACCTCCTCCCCCTCGCCCCTCCTCCTCCTCCTTCCCCTCCTCTACCACCTCCTCCCCCTCGCCCCCCCCTCCTCCTTTTCCCCACTAAAGTTATTGCTTAGACTCTGCAGGATTCCACTACTCCCAAATAGAGTCTTTCTTTTTTTCTTTTTAAGATTGAGACACAAAGAGAAAGAGAGAGGGGCCAGGTGGTGGCCCACACAGTTAAGCACGCACATTACAGTGCACAAGGACCCAAGTTCAAGCCCCCAGTCCCCACCTGCAGGGGGAAAGCTTCATGAGTGGTGAAGCTGGGCTGCAGGTGTCTCTCTGTCTACCACCTCCCCTCTCAATTTCTCTCTGTCTCTATCTAATAATAAACAAATAAACAAATAATAAAAGGGAGAGAGAGCAAGACACCGCAACACCACTCCTCTGCTTGTGAAGCCTCCCCCCTGTGGATGCTCCCACGTGGTGGACCAAGGCTGGAACTCAGGCCTTTGCACATGGACACGGAAGCTATCTGCCAACCCCTCATGTTCTGTTTCTGAGAGGGAGAGGGAGGAGAAACACCAGCACTGCAAGAGTGCTCCCATGTGCTCCCATGTGGTGGCAGGGCTTGAACCCAGGGCCCTGTGCAAGGTAAGGTGAGCTATCACCCACCCTGATGACGTCCTAGGAAGGAGCTGGAGACAACCCCACTGAGTAGAGAGGAGGGACTTAGTAACTCTCAGCCAGTCACTCAGCAAACAGCAAGAGCACAACATTCTGGGGCTCCCCATCGAAGGAGACGCACAGATGCGACCCCTGATATCATGGAGCTCATGTCCCAAAGGCAAGGGTGACAGCAGAGAAGGAGGACCACTGGACAAGATTCCCCAGTGGCTGGGCAAATTGCAAAGCTAGTAGTATCAGGCTCTGGGTTCAGTCCCTGGCATGGCATGTACCAGACTGGTGCTCTGGCCTCTCTGCCTCTCTACCCCCCCATCTCTTCCTCTCATGTGAAACTTTAAAAAAATATTTGTTTATTTATTATTCCCTTTTGTTGCCCTTGTTGTTTTATTGTTGTAGTTATCATTGTTGTTCTTGATGTCGTTGTTGCAGGATAGGACAGAAAGAAATGGAGAGAGGAGGGGAGGACAAAAAGGGGGAGAGAAAGACAGACACCTGCAGACCTGCTTCACCGCCTGTGAAGCGACTCCCCTGCAGGTGGGGAGCCAGGGGCTCGAACTGGGATCCTCACGCCGGTCCTTGTGCTTTGCGCCACCTGTGCTTAACCTGCTGCACTACCGCCCGACTCCCATATGAAACTCTATTTAATTAGTGGTTCAATATTGATTTATAAAATCACACGTCAACAGTGGTATAATTCCACGCCATTCCCACCACCACGGTTCGGAATCCCTATCCCTCCACTGCGAACCACCGAGGTTCTCCCGAGGCTGCAGACATGGGGCAGCCGTCATCTCTACAGCTGTCTGTCCACATTTGTACAGAATTGCCCCCTTTTTCTTCCAGGTCCAGCCCTCTCTTCCTCTCAAAGCCATCACTACATTCAAATGTCCCTCCCTGTTTCTCCTCTCTCTGTGGGTCTTGACGGAGCTGGAGTTCAGAGCCCTCTTACCCTCTTCCTCCCATCACTTCTCCCCCTCTGGGAGTATGGACCAAATCTGTTTTTTGGGAGCAGAAGGTGGGAGTTCTGGCTTCTGTCATTGCTTCTCCACTGGACATGGGTGTTGGCAGGTAGATCCACACCCCCAGCCTGTTTCCATCTTTCCTAGTGGGGCAGGGCTCTGGGGAGGGGAGGTTCCAGGACACATTGGTGAGGTCGTCTACCCAGAGAAGTCAGGGTGGAATCATGGTCACATCTGCAACTTGGTATCTGGAAGGTGACAGGACATAAAATGAGACAAAATGGTTAATGAACAGGAACCAAAAAGTAGCAACAGAGAAGATGAGAATAAGAATCTTAGGGTGGAAGAAAGCTAGGAAGTCCATTTTAGGCATGTTCCTAGGGGCCCACGACTATGGTATTTTTGCTTGAGTTTGATAGCTAGCCTGAACTTAGAGAAAACTATTGTCTGAGAAGATGGTGTCAGAGTAGAGAAAAGGGCTAGGAAGTTGAATTAGGGCAGAGAGTAGCTACCATTCTTGAAAAAATTCTGTGGATGGAATTAACTATTTACCTCCATCCACCTGCCCTAAGGCATATATATATAATTTATATTTATTACAGTGTCTGTGTAGCCTCTGAGTCCCTGTTGGTCTGAGCTCAGACCATCACTGCTTTATTGGTGAAAGCAAGGTCCTGGGAAGGCCCACAACAGAGCTTACGATGATATTTCTGATGAATGTGCCCAGTGGTGGTACAGAGAGGGATCCATTAGAGGTCTAGGCCCATCATATTGGTGTGGGAATCCAAGGATTCCCTGACTATGGCCCCAGAGAGGTAGTGTGATGTTGACCAAAAGGGCCATTATTAAGTGTGACAGTCTCTTACCCTTATACAACTATTGCAGTCTTCTCTTTATCTGACGACTTTAGACTTTCTCCCAGTTGTTCAAGCATTGAGTGTCATTTTTTTTTTCTTTTTACTTTTTAACCAGAGGGTTGCTCAGCTCTGGTTTATGGTGGTGTGGGGGAATTGAACCTGGGACTTTGGAGCCTCAGGCACAAGAGTCTCTTTGCATAACCATTATGCTATCTACCCCCACTGAGTGTCATTTTTTAAAAATTATCTTTATTTATTTACTGGATAAAGACAGCCAGAAATGCAGAGGGAAGGGGAGATAGAGAGGGAGAGAAACAGAGAGACACCTGCAGTCCTGCTTCACCACCCGTGAAGCTTCCCACCTGCAAGTGGGGGCCAGGGGCTTGAACCCGGGACCTTGTGCACTGTAATGGGTGCACTTAACCAGGTGCGCCACTGTCTGGCCCCTCATCTTACATTCTTGTAACCCACTATTAATCATGAATAAAAACAAATGGCTTAAAGGAGGAAGAGGACAAGAAGGCTCTGAACTCCAGCTCCATCAGATCCCGGAGAGAGGAAGAAAAAAGGAGAGATATTTGGGTGTAGTAATGGTGTCAGGGGCAATTTTGGTTAGCCCATGTCTGCAACCTTGGGAGAACCATGGTGGTTTTCAATGGAGGGATTGGGGATTCGGAACTCCGGTGGTGGGAATGGTGTGGCATTATGCCACCGTTAATAAGTAATTTTGTAAATCAATACTGATATGCTAATAAAAAATAAAATTAACATACACACAGCAAAAAACAAATCACTGCCAGTGAGAGATGCCAGAGGTGGGAAAGGGTCAGGGAGGTGACATTCTGAGCCAAGTCTAAAAGGGAAGAAGAAGCCAGTGTGTGAAGCTGTGGAGACAGAATGACCTAGGTCTTGGAGGCAGTGCTCTCTGAGGCCTTTGTGGGCAGGGGGTTAAGTGTGCAGGAGAGAGGGGTGTGGACTGAGAAAGGGCCACAGCAGGATGGAGATCCATGGAGGGGTCGTGGAGGGGTAGGAGCAGCAGGTCTCATAGGGCAAGTCCTGCTGTCTGTGTCTCCAAGAAGGGAGAGGGGATCTGCAGACAGGAAGGTCACTGCCCGGGGACTGCCACAGTCTTGACCTGTGGCTCAAGAGCCCAGGACCCAGAGCCTGTCACCTCAGACCTTTCCTGTACATACATCCCTCTGGTCACACTCAGATTAGTCATCCTCCAATTGGCCCCATGGAGGTGGCTGGCTAACAGGCCCCCCTGTGAATGTCACACACTGTCACTCTGTGCGTCTTTGGTTGCCATGGTGACGACAGCAGTGTTGGGGGGTATCTCTGAGGCAGTGACATTGCCACAACTCTCAGGAGGAAACAGGGTGAGTCACTGGAGGCCAGTGATGTCACCCGGAGGAGGCCCAGGAGCTGGGGTTGGGGAAGACAGCTTCCTGGGGGATGGGTCTCCTTTGGGAACCCAGGCTGGAGTGAAGGTGAAGACAGGCCAGAGCTGGCGGGTCCATGTGCCCAGTGAACTATGTGCTCTGCCCAGCAAGCTCTGTCCTGGATCCTGCTGACTTATTTTATTTTATTTTTGCCTCCAGGGTTATCACTGGGTGGCTCAGTGCCTGCACTACACATGCATTGCATCTGGAGGCTAATGATTTTTCCCTTTTGTTGCCCTTGTTGTTGTAGCCTTGTTGTGGTTATTATTGTTGTTGTTATTGATGTCGTCATTGTTGGATAGGACAGAGAGAAATGGAGAGAGGAGGGGAAGACAGAGAGAGGGAGAGAAAGACAGACACCTGCAGACCTGCTTCACCGCCTGTGAAGCGACTCCCCTGCAGATGGGGAGCCGGGGGCTCGAACTGGGACCCTGTGCTTCGCGCTACCTGCACTTAACCCGCTGCACCACCGCCCGACTCCAACTTATTTTATTTTTTGTTTTACTTTTTGGAGCCAGAGCGTCACCTGTGTGCAATGACACTGTTGCTAAGCCACTTTTTCCTTTTTGGTATTTTTTTTTTATTAGTGATAAAAGCTTGGTTTATTAAATGGTAAGATTTTAGGGGTATATTTCCAACTCTCTCTCTCTCTCTATCATATGTGTGTGTGTGTGTTCACACCCACAACCAAATCCTGTGCCTCCCCCAACCACTACAGGATTCACAGGTCTAAGAGATCTTTGGTTTTATTTATTGACTTCAAACTTATCTAGATTCCACATAGGAGGGAAGCCACCCTGAAGCTCTCTTATCTCTTTCCCTTCTCCACTAAGCAGAATCACCTCCAGTGCCATATTTTTTTTTCCCTGATGAAACAGCAGCATTTTTTTAATGGCAGAGTAGTATTCCATGAAGTACACAGCCTATACTTTCTTTAGCCAGTCATCTAAATGATGGGCATTTAGGCTGCGTTTGCTCCTTGGCCGTAGTGAGTAATGCAGCTATGAACACGGGGTGCATGTGTCCCTCTGAAGTAGTGCTTGAGTGTGCAGTGGATAAATGCCTTAAGAGTGGCACTGCGAGATCATAAGGTGATTCCACATTTCTGTGTTGTCACAGCACCAGAGAAAAGACAGAGAGCAGAGACCTCACAGTACTGGACTTTCCTCTGGTGCTCTGACACCTTCTATGTGGCAGCAGAAATGGAACCTGGGCCCGTGAGCTCTCTCTGTCTGCTTCCATTTACTTACTTTTAAAGATCTGTGTATTTGGGAGCCAGGTCATAGCATATCAGGTAAGTGCAGGTGGCACTAAGAACAAGGACTGGCTTAAGGATCCCAGTTCGAGCACCCGGCTCCCCACCTGCGGGGGAGTCGCTTCACAAGAGGTGAAGCAGGTCTGCAGGTGTCTGTCTTTCTCTCCCCCTCTCTGTATTCCCCTCCTGTCTCCATTTCTCTCTGTCCTATCCAACAATAATGACATCAATAATAACAACAATAACTACAACAATAGAACAACAAGGGCAACAAAAGGGAATAAATATATATATATATTTGCCTCTAGGGTTGTTGCTGGGGCTCAGTGCCTGCACCATGAATCCACTACTGGTGGGGGGCCTTTATTTCCCCCCCTTTTGTTGCCCTTGTTGTTGTAGCCTTGTTGTGTATTATTGTTGATGTTGATGTCGTTGTTGTTGGATAGGACAGAGAGAAATGGAGAGAAGAGGGGAAGACAGAAAGGGGGAGAGAAAGACAGACACCTGCAGACCTGCTTCACCGCTTGTGAAGCGACTCCCCTGCAGGTGGGGAGCCGGGGCTTGAACTCCAGCCAGAATCCTTATGCTTGTCCTTGCGTTTCACGCCACATGCGCTTAACCCGCTGAGCTACCGACCGACCCCCATAAATAAATATTTTAAAAAGATATCTGTGTGTTGTTTTCAACGGGTTAGGTTGTTTTCGCCGGGCTGGTTTCACGGGCGGGTAACAGATGACCAGGGACTCATGTCTGGGTTGTACGCAGTATCTCTTTATTCATGCAGGACGCAGCACAATCTAAGACGAGCTAAGCTAAATTCAAGGTACAGTACTACTCACAATGCTGTCTTTATATATATACTTGCCAAGTAACTTGGAAACAGGATGTGACATAGAGAGGGTGGAGAGAAAAGTGACTGGTGAAAATCAGAGTGTGACAAAGAAGGGATCAGGGTGTGACAAGGAGGGGGTGGAGCAGGCGAGAATCCTATCACTGAACCACAAATGCCCTGGAGGGAGGTGGAACTTGTTAACAGTGGTTATGTCAATAGAATAGTGTTAAGCAGGGGGGCTTTAAACCAAATGAAACAGAAGGGGTCTCATGCATACCAACATCTGTGCATTTATTTATTTATTTATTCAAGAGTATGCAAGAGACACAGAGCCTAAGGGACAGACTACCGCTGGCATACGGAGGCCCACATCTCACCCAGGCCAGTGCTGTCTTCACCGCTGTACCACCTCCCGGGCTGTGCCCTTCCAGAGGGGACAACAGAGACAGAGACACAGGGGGAGACCCCGCTGGTGAGGTCACTCCCTCTGGCGGGACCAGAATGGACAGGATATCGGCTCTTGCCCACCCAGGCCTTGTCCTGGGGGCCCACCTCCAGGTGGGGCAGGTGTCTCTGAAGGGCACATTCACGGTGGGGGCTGTGGCTCCTGGCTGTCCCCATCCCGCCCCGGTGACACAGGCTGACATGGGTGCCATGTCTCTGATATCTGATGTCTCTGATATCTGATGACTGTCAAAAATGGCGACTAATCCCTAGCACTGCAAAAACGGTATCATCTGTTTTCCATCTACACCATGCCTCGGCCTCGCGTGAGCTTAATGTGCAGCTTGGCGATACGAGAATCCGGCATGAAGCCCAGCCAGTCTATCTTGGCGTTACTCTCAATCGCACTCTGTCATTCCATGAACATCTCATAAAAGCTGCAGCAGAGGTGGGTGCGAGGAATCACATCATTGCAAGACTGGCCAGCTCCTCATGGGGCGCGAGCGCTTCCACACCACGATCATCCTCTCTGGCATTATGCTATTCCACTGCAGAATACTGTGCCCCAGGATGGTTCCGTAGCCCCCATGTCTACTTGGTCGATTCCAAATTATATTCCTCCATAATTTCTGGAACCATCCGTTCCACCCCGGTTCCATGGCTGTCAGTTCTTAGCAACATCGCCCCGCCAGATATTCGTCAGGATGCGGCATCATCTAAGTTCATTTCCCACGTCTACGCTCGACCGGACCTGCCAATATACGCGGATATCTTCGCCCACCCTGTCCAACGCTTGGCGTCTCATCATCCAATCTGGTCCCCTACGCCTACACTGAACTTCTCTGTTCCAGACTCTTGGAAACAGAGTTGGCAGTCAGCTGAGGTAAAGAACAAACACCTCATCACAGACCCCTGCGAGCGTCAACCCGGCTTTGACCTGGCACGTTATGATCGGGCCCTCCTCCATCGCTATTGAACAGGCCATGGCCGGTGCGCCGCTATGTTCCATCGCTGGGGAGCCAGAGACGACCCGAACTGCCCCTGCGGCTACAGACAATGACCCACATAGTCAACGACTGCCAGCTCTCCAGATTCAAAGGA